>NC_134455.1:116039703-116347964 GCF_047948215.1 Lycorma delicatula | reverse complement strand
AAACCCCCATACAATAAATTGTAACTAATTATTGTTTTTTTAATTTAAAAAAAAAAACGATATTTATTTACATTTATTGAATGTAGTGGTTCCAAGGCCCGTGACACGATATGATATTGGATTTATCCACTATCAATTGTGTTACAAACGGTGAGGAGAGTGTTTTATAGTAAACCTATTTTTTCCCCTTGAAAAACCTTCCGATGTGTAATTCCATCCGCAGTTTAGCGATGGACGTTGACATAGCCGCATCGGTGTGGACGATTAGATTTTTTCCAAATCGTCGCGTAAGAACGTTGCGTCATCTTATGAAACTTACAATTGCTGCGTTTCCTCACGCAACAAGTATTACCGCAGACATACACCGTTTCAATACGGTTAGAGTGGTTTTCAATTACGACGCTACTTACGCTGAACTTCACGACGGTTTACAAGAATATTTAGACAGTTTAAAAATAGATACTGTAGACGGATTGTGTAGACATTATATTCACTATAGTGACGACCCGATATAGCAGCGATGAAAACGTTTAGCGATTCGTTAAACGAATTGAGGTTTATTGCATCGTATATTTGCAAATATTGTTTTATGATGCTTACCATCCACTACGATGTTAATGATGAAATACATGCTTTCGATTGTAAGAAATTCGACTGCTGCGGTCGTGGTCTACCAGAATACTTATGTTCGTGCGAATTGATTATTGAAAACGTGAAAAGAATGCACGCTATGGTACGTGCAAATAAATACGAAGTGTTATGGGAAAGTCCGTTCGCCTGTACAGTTATCGATCGTAACGAACTCTATCGGTTGTTTTGCAAAATTGTAGTTGAAATAGGGGGTAAGAAGGTAAATCACACTTGCAATTGCCATTCGAGTGTGAGCACTGCGAATGTTAAGATGGACACCGTAGCATTTATTAACGTTTTCAACGATGAATATTGTTTTCTAAAGAAGATACCGTTCAGGAGGTTGACCGATCTTGATATCGGTGTGAGCTACGTACTGTTGGAAATGAGAAAGATTTTTACTCAATACGGCGAACTCCGTATTTGCGTAATATTGTTCGACAGCGAATCGGATGAACCGGACAGCTTTCAAACCTTATTACCAAAGACGTATACAAACAGATTTACCGACGATGAATTGAACGTTGTAAAAAATCATTCGATGAAATTAACTTATTATGGAAAGAAAAAACTCGCCAACGGTGACGTTGACGAGTTCAACGAGGATATAAAAATCAGTTTGTAAAATTTTGCACGAGTGTTTGTAGGCCTATTGGGGAGAGATATCACTCGCATAAAAAAAATCTCAACGCGCTGCAGTTGCTACCTCTTGGGTGGTGTGGAAACGCAACTCAAACAAATGTATTTTTTTTTTTTTTTTTTTTGGTGGTGGTAAATGTTTGTTTATTTGTGATTACTGTTTTATAAGGAAAATATAATTTTTAATTGGCACGTGGGATTATTTATCGTGACGATAACAATAAAAAAAAATATTTATAGCGATGATAAGAAATAAAAATAATTTATGGCTTTGATAAGAAAAATAATTGGCTCAACCAGATGTTGTTAAGCAATTAAAATAAATATTGATAAGAATAATTTATGGCTTTGATAAAAAAAATAATTGGTTCAATTCGCGGAATTAATTATAATGACGATAACAATAAAAAATTATTTATAGCGTTGATAAGAAATAATTGGCTCGACTGGATGTGATTAGTAGATAAGAACTTAAAATAAAAATAATTTATGGCTTTGATAAGAAAAAATAATTGGCGATTTAAAATAAAAAATAATTTATGGCTTTGATAAAAAAAAAATAATTGGTTCAATTCGTGGAATTAATTATCGTGATGATAACAATAAAAAATTATTTATAGCTTTGATAAGAAATAATTGGCTCGACCGGATGTGATTAGTAGATAAGAACTTAAAATAAAAATAATTTATGGCTTTGATAAGAAAAAATAATTGGCTCAACCAGATGTTGTTAAGCAATTAAAATAAATATTAATTGTCGATTCTTGGAATACCGATTGCGGATGTTGATAAGCAGATGTGTGGGTATAAATAGCCATTTGTAATCGCTCTAGTCTCATTCTAAAGCTAACGTTTGAAGAAATAACATCATCATGACTGACGGTAATAGAAAAGATTTTCTTCATCATTTGAATAAGCGACTTGTTGCAACCAACCTAGAGACGAAGAGCGTTGGTGATCTTACGATTGGGAAACCGTACGAGGTTGTATGGTTAAGGAAAATCGCTACACGTTATGGGAAGAGCATATTATGTCGCTTACGTGAAGGTGAGGAAGAACAACCATTTAACGTTTACTTGCCGAGACGGTTTGCGGAAACATTGAAAGAGGACGAATTTGACACAATAACTGAAATGAAGCTGAAACTCGTCTTCAAAGGACGCATCGGAAAAGCCTTCGATGTGGTATTCGAGTAATACCAGGTAGCTATTCAAACTGTCCTTTTCAGGACAACAACACATTAAACAAACAACACAAAATTACACATACATACACAAAACAAAAAACACTTTAAACCCCCATCAATAAATTTGTAACTAATTATTGTTTTTTTAAAAAATGTTTTCTTTTAAAGTAAACAAGATAGAAAACGATATTTAGTTACGTTTATTGAATGTAGTGGTTCCAAGGCCCGCGACACGATCTGGTAATAGATTTATCTACTATCGGATTTTGTTGCAAATGGTGAGGAGAGTGTTTAACAATAAATTGAAAAATTGTAGCTTCAAATCATACAAAATGCACTTGTCAGGATATCACCATACCTATCAGATGAATTTTTTTCGAATTGTGGAGGGGAGGTTGTGACATTCTGATTCGTTGATAGCAGGGTGTGGTAGTTGTGGTGGTGGGGAGGAGCTTATAAATACAGTGTAACTGAGTGAAGCAGTTTATTCGTTGAGAAACGTTCGAGTTGTAAACATGATTCAGTTTAGTGAAGAAGATGTACGCGTGCGCGTTGGTGACCAACAACTGACGACTATGTGTTTTAAATTAAAACACAGTTACGTATATATTGTCGATTTATCTGATTATGATTTTGATAAAAACGGTGATAACTTGACCATAAGAGTGGTTTTCAATGATGATGATTTTGGATATGGACGAAAATATTATTGTGAATTTGAATGCGGTGAACAAGCTATCGCACTTATTCACAGCAAAGAAGTACTGTTTTCTGGATTCTACGGTGACGACGGTAACGTAAAGGCGTTCAAATTAAATCGTTCGTCGAATATGAAGTTGAATGCGTCCGTGTTAAAAAATCTCAATACGTCGCATCGAAAAAATAACGTACTCGCTGTAAACGTGTTTGCTGCAAACGAAAGAAGAAGAGTAACAGCTAATGTAGCGACGGACGGAGGACTTTTCTTCAGAGGTCGTGATGAGGTAGATTGTTCTGCCGATGGTTGTGACGATGATACCCAACCGCTGTTGGTGGCGTACGACACAAATGAAAATTCAGAATTCGATTACGTTAAAACCAATCGATATATGAAAGGACGTCACATCGCTTCTCTTTATTTTATTTTATACAAGAATACGAAACGCAAAGAAGAGTATAAAGAAAACCGTCAACGATTTTTTTAATTTCTACGATGTTTAGTCCTTTTAAGGACTACAACATAAATTAGAGTTATCTTGGGATTTTTTTTTTTTTGTTTAACATAGATGTTCTTTCTTGTAAAGAAGTATCATGAAGACGTTTCTTAAGATATATATATAGTCGAGTGTTTTGTAGGCCTACTGGGGAGAGATATCACTCTAAAAAAAAAAAAATCTCAACGCACCGCGGTTGCTACCTCTGGGGTGGTGTGGAAATGCAACAACACTCTAAACCCCCATACAGTAATGTAAAACTATTTTTTAGAAATAAAATTTAGTTGATTGGCATTACTGGATGAAGGTTCCAAGGCCTGCGGTGTAACCCGACGTCAGATTCACCATCTGTTGTCGAATTACACCTGCGAATGGTGAGGAGAGTGTTCCAACACATAAATTCATTTCATAACTTTTTTTTTCCTTTTACAGATCCAGACACAACCGGATTTAACCAGTTACAACAACTCAAGTCACTTTTGTATTAGTGATCCGATAATTATTAAAAAAAAACATTTTCCTTATCGCATCCGCTCTTATTAGAGACGACGTTCGAGTTCGCACGTACGCACTAACGGCTAGTGCGCATGCGCCGATTCGAATTCCAACGCTGCGATTGGTCAATCGGACAACTTCAGACCACGTCGGTCCCACAATTCTTCAGTCGAGCGCCGCATCTCGCACGGTAAACACCTCTACGTCACTCCGCTGACGCACGCACGCAAACACAGCCGCCACCGCCTCCCGGTGCACGATCCACGACGAGAACCTCTCTCCGTCGCGGTAACGCCTCCCGACGCCATCGCCTGGACGACCAGGATCATCCTCGAGGTACGTCTATATTCACTTGTGTGTATATGTATGTGTGTGCGCGCGTGTGTGTGTGTGTTTGTGTGTTGCAGCAGACATCGCCGCCACCGCCTCCCGGTGCACGATCCACGACGAGAACCTCTCTCCGTCGCGGTAACGCCTCCCGACGCCATCGTCTGGACGACCAGGATCATCCTCGAGGTACGTCTATATTCACTTGTGTGTATATGTATGTGTGTGCGCGTGTGTGTGTGCGTGTGTGTGTGCGTGTGTGTTTGTGTGTGTGTGTCGTAGCAGACATTACCGCCACCGCCTCCCGGTGCACGATCTACGACGAGAACCTGTAACGCCTCCCGACGCCATCGCCTGGACGACCAGGATCATCCTCGAGGTACGTCTATATTCACTTGTGTGTATATATGTATGTGTGTGCGCGTGTGTGTGTGCATGTGTGATTGTGTGTGTTTGTGTACAGACTGATGTTACGTTAAAATTCACAGCTTACGTAGAACATTTTTCACTCATTACATCAGGGAGTCACCGCAGCCGATTGGTTTAAGGCGTCAGTCGGTCGCGTCCCGTCATGACCGGGTTCGAATCCTCTAGCCGACAGAATTTTTTTTCACTTTAAATATTATTCATTTAATTCAAACCGACCGCCAAACAACAGTGATACCAACCTTTGAAATATTACTTCAATATATAACAATACAAACACAAATTAAATCAAGTTGGCAACACTGACTCAAAAAATAAATACTGTCGACAAAAAATAAATCATGTTGGCAACACTGACGGGGTACGGTCGCCAATCCAAGATGGCCGACCACCGCCATCTTGAATTAATGACGTCAGTAGTGACGTTTCAAGATGGCGGACGGCCGCCATATTGGAATCCAAGATGGCGGACAGCCGCCATCTTGGAAAAAGGCGACCGTACACCCATTTCCGTACTACTGACGATTTTTCTTATGTCCCTTGCGCGTTCTGAATTCTTGAGTAGATGCGCTGGTAGACTCAGATCTGTGCGTCGCGGATGATAGGGGAACATTGCTATAAAGTGTACTAATTAATAGTTTAAGTTCTTGATTTTCGGATCTGAGTAGTTTAATTTCTTCATAAATAGGGGAAACTTCTGTCTTCAAAACTTTTAAAATTTCAGTGATTCCATCCTGAAGAGATGATTGTAGAACACGAGTTACAGAATCAAAATATTCCTGGGGTCTCACTTCATTAATGCTAGATAAATCAATGACTGTTTGTAAAGTATTTTTTTGATTTGGTACTTTAGCATCAATAACAGAACTAATGTTCATGCAATTGTTGCATTTAAAATTGTGCATTTGATAATTTTATAATTCGTTTTTAGAAATCTTCAGACATGTCACATGGTAACGGAAACAACAACTGACACATCGAAGATTCTTCTGCTTGCCATAGAACGGTTTTTTGCAGAGGGAAGAAGAGTCCGAACTAACAGGCATGACGTGCACCTTAACAGTAACCAAGGTGAACATATTGAAACTAAAAGACGCACGACTTAGAATGCCTGCTTTAGAGCAAGAGTTATATAAAATTACAAATTAACTTAACAATAAAAAAATTAAAACTTTGATTTGAAAAGTAGATTGTACATCAAATAATAATCAGAAATTTTGAAAATCAATCAGTGAAATAATTTACGATAAATCAGCTTTTTAAGAGTAAAAAGAACATAATGTTCATATGTTAGATTCTGAATTAATAATAATTTTATGATTAATCAAGCAACAATTAAAAACAGGAAAAGTAAGCGCTTATGGAAGCATCGCTTAACGTATAATTATAATAAAAATAATTGTAATTGTAACCATAATATTAAAATAATAACTATAAAACAACAAAGATGATTGCAAAATAACAAGAGTTTAATTCGGAATACGTTTAAATAAAATAAAAATTATAATAAATAAAAAGAACTAAACGAAAAATAATAGAAGTAAGAGATGGTGAGCCGGGATTAAAAGCATCTCTAGTGAAAATAATTTTCAAGAAAGGAAGTCTAACCTGTAAACACGTGGTAGATTTGTAGGTTAGACACGTGGTCGCATGAAGTAAGGAAACGGAAATAATGACGCACTTCCGAGGGAAGGCTGGTGCAACTTAACTTATAATTACCACGTGGTGAAAAAAAAATTAACAGCAAAAACTGTGAAAAAATGAATAAAACAAGAAAATTGAGTACTATTGAAGCAAGATGGTAAGAAGGAATAAGAGGTGGCAGTAAGAAACATTTTAAATAAAGAAAAACAGGAGACAAAAAGAGGAAGCCATGTGGGACTTGGATATTACAATTAAAATACATAAATCGCAAAAAACATACATATTAAAACACCAAATATTACTTACAAATGCTAACAAAACACATTCACAAGCACTTCTTCTTTTTTCTTTTTTCCTGTTTAGCCTCCGGTAACTACCGTTTAGATAATACTTAAGAGGATTATATGTATGAGTGTGAATGAAGTGTAGTCTTGTACATTCTCAGTTCGACCATACCTGAGATGTGTGGTTAATTGAAACCCAACCACCAAAGAACACCGGTATCCACGATCTAGGATTCAAATCCGTGTAAAAATAGCTGACCTTACTAGGACTTGAACGTTGGAACTCTCGACTTCTAAATCAGCTGATTAGGGAAGACGGGGAAGACGCGTTCACCGCTAGACCAACCCGGTGGGTATATTCACAAGGACTAAGCACAAAAATCAACACTAAGCACTGAAAAAAACCACACTAAGTAGATAAAATTCCGGGAGCATCTCGAAGAGCCGTCTCGTCGCTATCATAATAACAATAATAATAATAATAATAATGATTAAATAATTACAGTTACAGCCTTTATTATTTGGACATTTCAACAGTCTTAAAATCTTACACACTATACAAAAAGTAAGGCAAATCAATAAAAATTTCAAATTCAAGTTTTATACATCTTTAATTAACTGTTTCACTCCAGTGGCTGTTATTCAAAATAAAAATATTTTATTAATTTTAATAACAGTCTAATAAAATACATCAATAGCACTTTGTATTGATTAATGCTAATGTACTGATTGATTTTTCAAAGTAATGTTTCTTAATAAAAATTATTTAATAAACGTAACCCGATATTTTCATTGGCTTTCAATTATTACCACTTAAAAATTATACAAACAACATTAGAATTAAGTTAAATTTTAAGTGAGTGTTTGTGTGCTTATTTGAAATACCTGATTATTTCGCTGTCAACTTTTCATTTGCCTGAGTAGTTTCCTTTTCATATAATGCATATGTACGTCCAGAGCAGTTTTCGGATTAAATTTTGTTAGTACTTCCTGTTGAGGTATTGAGTATCACTGTGTTCTGGGAAAACATAAGAAGGAGATGGACCTGGAGGGTGAAGAAAACTACTTAGACTTCTGTTGATTCATTTGTAGATAATACACAAGCCAATCACCATGCACCATTATAAATGTACGTAACAAAACAAAGGAGAGGAAGTGAGAGAGTACGACTGCCACCTGCTGAAACACAATTTTTAGGACGTAAAGTAGAAAACCCAATTTTAATACCTGTATGAGTTCCTTTAAACTGCTTATGTATTTCTTTCAAATTAGCCAGTACTAGTCTTTTTTGAACTTAAATGTTTCCACAAGGTGATTTAATTGTGAGAGTCTTTTTTGCCTGTCATTACACGACTTATGCCATCTGATTTATAAAATACCTGAATATATCCAAATATATTTTGAACCAGACACTTTCCAGGTTTAAGGTTCAGTGATGACAGAATCCCTTTTCTTTAACTACTTGTTTTGCCTGTCGTATAATGTAACTGGTTGTTCCAGGGAATTCATCTTGTACTTTTTGATGCTCCAACTTCATGGAAAAAGAGTAGGAATTATTTTAATTATTTTATTCGTTGTACAATTAAATTTTTCTTTCAACTGTACCAAGATTTCGCTATCAGGTTCAACTTGAGATGAAGTTTTTACTAGCTACACTGAATATTTCTTCCCTCACCGATGACCAAATTTTTGCAATCTTTTTGGCAGGATATGTTTTCCCTTGCAATCTTTTAGATTTTACAGGTGATTCCCCAATACTCACTAGACTCTCATTGGGCCTGTCTAATATATGAAAGAGCATCAAATAAGCTTTAAATTAAGTTCAATTTTATCATTATCCTATCCTACTAAAGGGCATTTGTACGTGTGCGCGCGAGCCCCTTAGCTTAACACCGGAATGTACCGATCATTAGTGGAAAATTCCGATTCGTTAGTATGACTCGTGGTGGTCACGTGTATACTTATTATATATCGATATGTATGGGAAATATATATCGAAGTTTTGGGAAAATTTGGTACTTTTTAACCGGATCCGAATATTCGGACGAAAATCGCAAATATCTCGAAAAAGGTCAATCCTAGTGCTCTGAAGAATCCCCCCCCCCCCTTCAAGACGCTCCATCCGCTCCCAGTGGTACCTGACGGATGATAATATTTTCAAGCGCCCCCGGGGCACCGTTAGGAAATTGAGGAGAGGGAGCGATGGGGTGCCACCGTAATATCTCGGCAACCGCTCATCCGATTTTCGCGATTCAAACAGCGTATGTATCTGTAGGTCGAGCGCTAACTGCTTAACGCATCGGGTACACCCTTGATCGGCCGGATCTTGGATATCCGGAAATTAAATCGTTTAGCCCTGGTTTGATTGCACTTACCTACCGTAAAATGTACCGATCCGATCTTCCGCTAAATACGCTCAAACCTGTGTGCTAGTGCAGCTGTAAAGTATAAACTTATAAAGGACTAAAAAGTAGAAAATAAAGGATATGTAAAAAAAGGTTTAAAACACTACACTTAAATTAAACGCACTAAAATGTAAAAAAATAATTTTAGGACGTTATCTCAGAATGGATTTGACAAGTTTTTATGGTGATATGTATGATTATGTGAAAATCGGCTTCAAATTAAACATTTGATGTTTTTGCCAATTTTTTCTTATCCGTGATGAATTGCCTAAAGAATGGGGTGCAAACACGTATAAGAAAAAATTGGCAAAAACATCAAATTTTTAATTTGAAGCTATGATTTTCACATAATCTTGCATATCATCATCAAAGTTTGTTGTCAAATCCATTCTGAAATACTATCCTAAAATTATCTTTATTAGTACGTTTAATTTAAGAAAATGTTTTAAAATTTTTTTACATATTTTTTATCTATCTATGTGATTGTCTTTCTTCATAAAATAATGAACTATAACCAAAAAGAAGAATCAGAATGTACCGATCACTAGCGGAAAGTCAAAAGTAATCAATTTTGAACACCTAATAATTCCATTCCGAGACGCCGCCCGCCCGAAGGCGTGCCGTCGGCACGCCCAGCAGAACCTTAATAAATAACAAAGTTATGTAAACCTAACATTATTGTCGCAAGTGAAAATTTTCCATTTTCCAGCAAATTTAAGGGGCTCTAAAAACAAAACGGTTAATGATAAGGACTGAAATTCAGCATTTTCTCATAACTCTTATCAACAGTTAACTCGTACCAAACTTCAAGAAAATCCCAGTCGGTCAGGTTGTGAATGGCTATATCCACCTTGTTGATTTGACACGGAATGATCCTTCTGTGTCCCAGTACAATCACTGTATTAGAATTGAATGAGAGTAAGTTTATTAGATCAATAAGCAACTTGTTTCAGTATTTCTTTTTCAGATCACTTATCAAAAAATACTTTCTCACAAAGGTTTTTTTGAAGGCTAATAAATAATTCACGACTAGAGAAGATAATTGTTGACACCGCTGATCTAAACAACACTCGAAATAGGATAAAAATCTAAGCTAAATGGATAAAAGTTCACAACGAATGAAAATTAGGCTTATAAGTTTCTGAAACAGCAATTATAATGAATACGCGATTTTATTTTAAAAATATCAAATTAATTTTTCCTACCCCAAAAATACAAGTTTCTGTTTTTATTAAATAAAATGACTCAAACCCAACCAATGAATCATCACAGCAACGGTTTACGCACGAAATAGTTTGCAAGACTTTTTCAGTTTTTGTTTTTTCACCTTCTATCGCTCAACCGATTTCAAACATAAATATTAATCAGTGATGTATTACTCAAAAACACGTAAGGATAAAAATTTGTAGTCATTAAAAATTACTAATTAACAGTTATTTAATTTGATAAAACGTAAATAAAAATACTTTCATCCACTTTCAAACTTCTATATTTTATTTAATTTAAGTTTCTGTTAATATTTATGTTCTAGTGTTTATTACTACTATTTAGTATTTTTTAGTACTAAAAATATTTTACACTGAGAGAACACATTTAAATGAATAAAAACACCTTTACCAAAGCTTACATAGGTAAGTTTTTTCTTTAACAAAAGTAAAAAAAAAAATTAAACTAAATTTATACACAAGATACAATACTGATGAAACATAACTATAATGAACTGTCCATTATTTATACTTTTACATGTAATTTTAAAACTGTTCGTTCTAATACCAATAAAAAATTTAAAGTAATGCTTCACCACAACAGTCATAAAAAATCAATGAACGGTCAACCAAAGGGTTAACAACTAAACAGTCAACACGGCATTGTAAATAAAGAAATGAGAAATAAAATAAGAAAACTATTGTAACAGAAATAGGAGTAGTAAAAAAAAGACTTGAACCTTACTTACATCAGTTAAAAAATGACTACTTTCATGAAGTCATGAATGATCACAATGATTAGAGTTTTTTTTTCTTTTTTTAAACACGAGACTCAAGAAGATGTTGAATATAATTCTGATTACAAAAACACTTGTGAAATGTCTAAAATGTATGGAAGTGATTATCGTTTTTATAAAAGAAATAAATTGGCCTTATCAATTAACTACTTATCATACAAAAAAATTTTTATCACAAAACATAAGCATACTAAATTCAGTTTCCTTTTGGAATGCTCCATGCAATTACAATTTATGTATATACTTACCACATTCTAGTGGATATGGTTGGTACCAACTTACAAATACTGTTTAATTAATTTTTACATCATCTTAAATGGGAAGAAAGAGTTGTAATTAGTATAATTAAATATTCCTTAATCAAAAGAAAACTAATATGTTATTTGATTTTCATATTAAAAAAAAAAAAAAAATTGGTTCAAATGTAACACAGAATGTGACTTCGTATATAACATAGACAAAAGTCTGCTTTAATTTTTTTAAGATCTTTAATATAATTTCCTGTTAAAATTAATTGTTTCCTATCAAAAACTTGTTTATCTCAAATACACAGTATATAACTACATTATACACAATAAATATTTTTAGATTAACGATCTGTACGACAATTACAAGAAATTACGCAATAAGAAACAAAGAAAGAAAAACACATGCAGCATGAATACAGATAAAATAAATCCATAATAAGATAGATATTCAGATTGAGTTCTACAAATGAAAAAAAAAAACATTTATACAAATCTAGGTTCAGCAATTCTTTGTTTATGAGTTTAAGCTAGTAAAAAATTTGCCAAATTTCTTCTTTAACAGTAAAATGAAACAACTGAAATTCTTTGGACACAAACTTGGGAGAAAATTAGTGATTTTACAAGTTTATTTGAAAAGGTTTCATAGTTTATTCTAACCAACTTAAAAACTGTTATTTACACTTGTTTTACTTTACGTTCATTCTTTGTTATTTATTCTAAAGTTAATTTTCTGAAAAATAAAAAAGCCTACAAATTTTAAATCACCAATAAACATATAAAACATTAAAACAAAATTTATACATTGAGAATTTTGTATAACATTAACAGAAAAAAATCAGTTTAAAAAATCTGACCTATATTTAAAATAAAACTTGACAGAAATAATTCTAAACCAAACCAAAAGCCTTTTTTTATACCTTTAACAAGATTTAGAGAATCGAGAAAATTTATTTAATGTTAACAGAAAAAAATCACAGTTCAAAAAAATCTGAAATTTATTTAAAATAAATAAAAATCCCTTTCGGCACGCCGGAAAGCACAGGTAGATTTCACCGGTGCTACGTAGAGGATAATAAAGATTTCCACCTTAAAGTTTAGAAAAACTTCAAATTTACTCAATACAACAATGGTTGCATGTGAAAAAAGTTTCACATGTTTAACATACGACAAACCCCATCTTACAATTCCAGCAATATTTTGGTAATCCGTTGCGTAAGGATTGGTCGTATCAAAAGTCTTTTCAGACAAATTTTTATGTAATGTTTAGGGAACTAACAAGTACACACACACACATATATATAAATGTATGTATGTATGTGTGTTTGTCCTATATGCGTTCCTATGTCATTCATCCAACTGCAATGAAACTTTGGTAAGATGTTGTAGGCACACCCGCGAAGGTTTCTCAATTAGTTTCAACCCGCTACGTGAGGCTGGGGTCAAGATATTTAAAAAAAAAATTCTATTTATGGTCCGACTTGGCTCATATTCAGAATATATTGCAACAAGACCGGTATAGCGGGCTTGAGTAACGGATTCTTGCCAATTATTATGAAAGTAATAGAAAATATAATAATTGGAGAATCCAGAAAGGGTCAAAAAGGAGAACTTTTTGTAAAAAAAAAAAAATAGGTCGGTTCGTCTTTTGTTAAAGACAGCCCGCTGACACACAATAAGCAAATATTTCTACAGTGAGAAAAGCCACCAGACCTTGTTATGGAATACATGTGAACGAAAGCCATTGTTCTCACGCTACGAGTTGGGTACCGGTTCAGCAGGTAAAGTGGCTAAACCCACCACAGGTTGTTCTAGTGGTGAACGCGTCTTCCCTAATCAGCTGATTTAGAAGTCGAGAGTTCCAGCGTTCAAGTCTTAGTAAATCCACTTACTTTTACACGGATCTGAATACTAGATCGTGGATACCGGTGTTCTTTGGTGGTTGGGATTCAATTAACCACACATCTCAGGAATGGTCCAACTGAGAATGTACAAGACTACACTTCATTTACACTCATATATATCATCCTCATTCATCCTCTGAAGTATTATCTAAACGGTATTTACCGGAGGCTAAACAGGAAAAAGGAAGGTAAAGTGCCTAGAAGTATAAATAGATCTGGAAGATCAGCTAAAAATCAGTTCTATTAGAACCAGTCTGCGAGACGTTACGAATCAGTCCCGCAAGGGCAATTCTGCGAGTTGTGTGGGTTCGGCAGAGTTTTGCGAACCAGTCCAGCGAGAGTCACGGGTGTGTCTGCGAGACATCAGTCCAGGGAGAGTCTTGAATCCAATTCAATACGAGTAAGATGACGCCATGAGTAATTTCCATTAAACAAGAAATATTATCGGTGAGTTACAGTAAAACTGTAGGTGTATAAGTGAATGAAATAATGCAATACACTTCATTCATAAACTGTTAGGGTAAACAGCAAAGGTACTTGCAAGTGAACTTTATATGATTGTTTGTTAAAATAAAATTAGTGGTTAAAAACGGTTAAAACTAGTGGTTTCTTTGTTGATGGGTTTGAATAAATTCCGAAAGATTACTTATTTTGAACTCAATCTTGTGTGTAATCTGTATTTAATATTTACTATTAAATTCACTTATCACTATTTGATGTGCAATATTTGAATGTTATCTTTGACGATTACGTTATGTATTATGCTCTGTTTTTATGTCGTATTTATTTTTTTTATGTCATGTATTAATTTGTTGTTATTGATATGTAATATAATCATCGTCTACTCCTACCCTGATTATTACTGTGATTGTTCCTATATTACTATTTGTGTTCATTAATTGTTTTATTACTGTCACTTATTTATTATTATTATCATTATTGTATTTATCACCACTGTTATTATTATCAATTTGTCTGGTTGTAATTATGAACATTTTAAACCAATAAACTATAATTACATAAAATTCTAAATTGTCAATCTCAATATCTTGATTGAGCCGCGAGCCATGCGACAATATATTAGTTACTTGAAAATAAATATTTTTGCAAAACCTATACATGCTACGTGGCGCCGATGTCGAGATATTTATGAAACAAATACATACAGACTTTCTACTTCTATATATAAAATGGTAATATCCGTATGTGTGTCCGCTGTAGACTTATAAACTACTGGACCGATTTACGCGCGGGAAAAATGGTGAAAAGGGGAAAGAGGAAATGGGAAAAGATATAGGGGAAAAGGTGAAAGGTTATATTTTGTGAAGTCCCGTAATGTTCAGTTTTCTAATGCTTTATCAAACTTTCAATTGCGTTAATTTAATCCATATATATATATATATGCATATATACTCAAATCTAGCAATAGCGAAGCATTGCCTGGTCAGCTAGTATTATAATAAAAAATACACGGAAGTGATTTTTCTCGATCGATTTTATAATGACCTTTGCTACCCACACATTGTAAACAATCTAAAGGGATTTCCCATCAGGGGAATTCTGAACCCAAAATATTTACTCTAGTGTAATCTTACTCTTTTGGGTGAACCCAAAATCTTTATCATCGTCATCAGCATCGACTGTTTCAGTATCATCGACGGCATTGACTTTTACACCGCTTTTGGCAAAGCAATCTCTAATAGTGATACTTTTCACCTCATCCCAATTATTGGCTACGAACTGAATTGCATGCAAAAAATTTACAAGTGCACTAAATCTTTAGTCGTAGCCGAAGAACTCAACGTATTTCCTTCAATTTCTTGTAAAATGTAACTTATCAGTTTATTTTGGTACATAAATTTTAAATTTTTTATTATTCCATGTCAAGCGGTTGAATTAAACTTGTATTCGATGGCAGAAACTCGGTTTGAATGTTTTGTAAATCTACATAAGGATGGGCAGCACGGTTACCAATACACAGGCAATCTTGATTTTTTCTGTATCTCGTCGTCCAAAGCACTCAGCCAATCACGAAAAATTAGACTCGTCATACAGGCTTTTTTATTAAAATAGTAGTGAACAGATAAACCCTCCATTCTAGCCCACTTAAAAAACATCGTGGTTTACAAAAACCAGAAGTTTTAATTTGTCACTGCCAGACATATTCGCGTAACAAAGCACAGTAATTCGATCCATTGGTTTTTTTGAGCCAGATAAGGCGATGTATTTGTAACAGATGGACCAATGATTAAAAATAATTACGGAAAAACGATTACAGCACCTTACACAATGAACGGACTCGCAATAAATAAACTAAAATATTTGCTTTATCATAAATGCATGATGTCATCTGTGTTGCCACGCCTACGTACTGTGCATATCAGCGATAGAAGGAAGTCAGTCACCTTCCTCAAAACCCATCGGGTTGGTCTAGTGGTTAACGCGTCTTCCCAAATCAGCTGATTTGGAAAGTCGAGAGTTACAGCGTTCAAGTCCTAGTAAACCCAGTTATTTTTACACGGATTTGAATACTAGATCGTGGATACCGGTGTTCTTTGGTGGTGGCTGGGTTTCAATTAACCACACATCTCAGGAATGGTCGAACTGAGAATGTACAAGACTACACTTCATTTACACTCATACATATCATCCTCATTCATCCTCTGAAGAATTATCTAAACGGTAGTTACCGGAGGCTAAACAGGAAAAAAGAGAGTCACCTTCCTCAACACAACATTCAACAACAGTCAAGCGATTTAAATAGCTAACAAAATTACGATATTTTACAAGTAAAAGAAAAAAAAAACGAACAAGCTAGTGGGCCTTGAAAGCGGCATTTTGGATTGTTAAACCGGCGTAATTTTACATGAATTATACCAATATGTTTCCGTTTTAACAAAATGCTACAATTAAACGGCTCCCCCGAATAACCAGTCCTATCAACCGGAATCAACTGTATTTAAAAAATTAGTTCGCAACAGGTTAACTAACTAGACTTGTTTCAGAAGTCATTCCTCTATTAAAAGGAAATCAAATAATTTTCTTTATCATAATGTCCAATTTTGTTAAAAAATGTTAAAATGCAGGAAATGAAAATAATTTATAAAACAATGAGATTAGGCATGGGAGACTGAATTTTTATGCCGGCCTTTCGTCAAATAATCTAATGCAACATTACTACTTGCTGTGGAAGACATGATAAACTTACATACAAGAAGTTAGAACAAGAAAAGAGTTAGTGAAGTAAATTTACAAGCTCCTTTAAGTTTTATGCAGTTATTATAAGACTAGAAGTTACCTCTACAAATTACTGCAAACAATGACAAATAAAAAGGCTTTCTCTAATCCGGTCCATCAGATATAATTATAGAACTTTGCTATACTTTTTATGCAATAATACTGTGAACACAAGTGTTGTAGGCATGATGCCGCAGACGAATTGGCTAAAAATGGGGCAAATGTAACACTGAAACCTTCAAGACCGATTACCATTAATAAAAACATTAACCTACCCAAGAATATAGACTAGCAAATGTCTGATTGCATACTTGGTTAATAACTTGGGAGGATAAACCATATGAAGGTAGTTAGTTATTACATTTATACAAAACAAAGCATTAACGTTAGTTTACCTACTGAACATGATTGCTTGGTCTACAGCTTTAAAAATACCAATATCCTTGGCTGAGAAATCTATACATTTTTCAAAACCTATTGACAGCAAAGTTAACAAAGATCACCTTCTCATCTGTAACCTATTACTGTGAAAGTATTTTCCTGTACTAAAGGTTTAGTGAGTAAATATAGTTGAAGTTAAGAATAATTATATAAGTGGAAAAAGGCTAAATCTATGAAAAATGAACAACAAATATTTTGTACTAAAATGATGAATCTTACACCAAGAATTGTCACGGATTGTTCTCTTCCTCATACTGGTCCTACAGACCCTTCCTTATAAATTCTCTCATTCTTTATTGAAACTACTTTTTATACCATATTCTGATGATAATAGTAATTCTAGCCGAGAGTAAGAAGGATTTAGAAGAAACAATGAACAGCATGGATGAAGTCCTGCGCAAGAACTACCACATAAAAATAAACAAGAACAAAACGAAAGTAATGAAATGTAGTAGAAATAATGAAGATGGACCACCACTAAATCACCAAATGTGAAAATAGGAAGAGAAAAGATTATGGAGGTAGAAGAATTTTGTTATTTGGGAAGTAGAATTACTAAAGATGGACGAAGCAGGAGCGATATAAAATGCCGAACTAACTTTCAGTCAGAAATATAATTTGTTTACATCAAAAATTAATTTAAATGTCAGGAAAAGATTTTTGAAAGTATATGTTTGGAGCGTAACTTTATATGGAAGTGAAACTTGGGACGATCGGAGTATCTGAGAAGAAAAGATTAGAAGCTTTTGAAATGTGGTGCTATAGGAGAATGTTAAAAATCAGATTGGTGGATAAACTGACAAATGAAGAGGTGTTGCGGCAAATAGATGAAGAAAGAAGCATTTGGAAAAATATAGCTAAAAGAAGAGACAGACTTAGAGGCCACATATTATGGCATTCTGGAATAGTCGCTTTAATATTGGAGGGACAGGTAGAAGGAAAAAATCGTGTAGGCAGGCAACGTTTGGAATATGTAAAACAAATTGTTAGGGATGTAGGATGTAGGGGGTATAATGAAATGAAACAGCTAACACTAGATAGGGAATCTTGGAGAGGTGCATCAAACCAGTCAAATGGCTAGCAAAAAAAAAAAAAAATTGCATATTCCACTGATCAATTTTCATGCCAAATTAAATTTATTACCCAAGTTTCTGAAAATCTGCATCAACATTTCATTTTACTTTGTTTACATCAATACAAGTTGTTAATAGTTTTAAAAACCAAAAAATGAACATTTTAACAAAACATCTCGCTGAGCTAAGGGCTAAAGAAAATCACATAGGTTTTTAATATGTGTTTCACCTGCCATATACCAGTACATTTCTAAAAGTCTAACATCAATTAATCGTAAAAATTTGCATCAGGCTGCAGTGATAGCTTGTGAGCAGTGTTTTTATGCGTGTTAAATTTTTGTTTATAGTTGTTCGATTATCACTGAATTATTTCTCTTGGATTAATAAGAGAACTTTTTTCAAAGAAAATTTGAATGTAAAAAAGATTTTTTAAAGAATTTTTAACCCCCCCAACCAGTTAAAATTAGTGTGAGTGCTGCTCCAAACTTTTTTTCTGGACCTTGTTAAGGCCATGGTTAAAGTTTTCTGTAAAATAAAAGAACTGAAAAAAATGAATAAAATAGAATAGCTGGAAGCAGGATAATAATCTAATTCTACGCTTATCATATTCAAGAATATGATAAAGCATTGTCCTTAAAAACTATTCAATTCAATTTAACGGAATAAATAATAAACTGTCAATACAGATAATATTTTTAGTATTATTAGATAATAACTAAATATCTGCTTAAAAACACTATAGTCCAATGGAGCTTAATTTAAATTTCTATGTACATGGAAACAAATACATAATTTGTTTTTATTAATTACCTTCCCTTTTGCCATTCCAGCGTGTTTTTGGACAGATTTGGCAATCAAAGAGCCCTTGCTTTCTGCCATCTTCTGACCACTACTAAAAAAACAACTAAATCAATTTCATATTCCTTCCACAGACTAAACTAGACAAGGGAATGAACAAGTAACATTACATACACATGAGGAATAAAAGAAAACTACCTGCCACCAACAAGCCAGGGTTGGTACTGTGAGAGCGACAGTGTTCTTTCTCCCCCGCACCCTCATGTGCAGCTTCCTATGTGCGCATGTGCACAACAGCCAAACACCATACCACTGTAACTGTGAAGCGCACAGTTCCATTCAAAGATTTTTGTGTCTTTATCATAAAAAGACGAGGATGGCTACTGACACTAAGCTTAAGGATTATATATTGTACAAGTATAAAGAAAGAATTTTAAAAAAAAGACTCATTATATTAAATGTTATCGATAATATCAAGTAAAAATAGGGTGCTGAGTTCCATAGTGGCTATACGCGAGCCTCTAACTTTTATAAAAAAAAAATCATGATTAAAATCTTAAAAAGAAAGTATGGTACTGACTGATTTCATTTTCCTCATAAGTTTATGGAGAAACTTTTAAGTACTCAAATGACCTTTATGATAAGATAACATTTTGTAGTCATCTTCCCACTACCAAAAAAATGCTTTACACTATGTTACAACAAACTACGCTTTAAATATGTATAAATTATTTGGAGAGTAAAACATAGACAACAAGCAGTACGTGAAACACACACTCAAATACTAATTTTGTAATAAAGAAAAAATAATAATAAAAACATAAATTCTTAAAAACCCAGAACTGCCAATAAAACACAAAACATATGAAATAACCCACCATCTTTTAATCAATTATGACAAAGTTACCAAGACTATTTTACCAGAACAATATATACACATGAGGTGTAACAACAAAGTAATGAGACTGATGTGATAAAAATGTTTACTCAAATTTTAGTCACCTGTTATGTAATCTCCTTCAAAGTAGTTCTCTTCTGTATGCACACATCTACTCCACTACTTCTGCTAGTAACATTTCTGAACTACTTCTTCTGGAATTTTGTCTAATACAATAATCACAGCATTTTGGACATCTTTTGTTGTTTGAAAATGGTGTCCCTTGACCACCAATTTTACTCTTGGGAATAAAAAAAAAATAACTGGGCAAGATCTGGTGAATGAGGTGGCAGTGGCGGCAGTACTGAAATGCAGGATTTTCTGATTAAAAACTGCTGTACAGACAATGCAGCATGAGATGGGATATTATGATGATGAAGAATTCAACTTGTACAATGTTTTAACAGACATAGAGGAGTCATTTTCAAAGTCTTTGTAGACATATTGATTAACTATTTGACCAAGAGGCACCCACTCTTCATAAATAATGCCTTTGGAATCAAAAAGCACATAAGCATGCTTGTGAAGTTTTTTTTTTGACTTCAACATGAATTATTTTTGGTCTGGGTGATCCATTTGAACACCATTTTCACACGCCCAGAACTTCTGTTATTATTTGGTAAACAGTTTTCCAATTATGTTCACTTCTGCAATAATTTTCAAATAATCTTCTGATCACATGATTTCACGCGTCCTGGCCATGTTGACATCTGTCAGTGAGGTTGATGGTGGTCATCCACTACACTGGTTCGTCTTCAACATTCATTCTGCCTTCACAAAACATTTTATGTCAATGAAAAACTTGAGCTCTTGATATAACCTCATTTCCTTCCGAGCCTTACTGTAGGTTGTCGTCACAATCTCACAGATAACACAAAAAGAAATGGCATACCTTTGCCCAATATTCTGTGATAAGAAACCAAAACATGTATTCACTTACTACTACACACTACTCAAGACTGAAAGGCTGTACAGATGTGCTGCTTGGACTATTAGTGGCGGGAAGATCAAGGTCAAAGAAGGAGTATCTGTGACAACTTCAGGGTTGCCACATTTTCCTAAAAAAATCAGTTTCATTACTTTATTGTTGCACCTCATGTTGTGTGTGTGTGTGTGTGTGCATATACACATATATATATTTTTTTTAATATTCTATATGTATAAATTGAAATACTTAGGCATTAGCCATAAAGAAATGCTTACAACAAACAGTAAATTTGTACAAATGTTATTCCATTTCAGTAACCTACTTAATCAATTTATTAAATAAAGCTTTGGCATAAAGGGTCTGCCATCAGGCAAAATACCAGATGATGATGATAATGCAGTATCAAGCTTATGAAATAACTCATACTATTTTCACCATTTTTCAATATTTATCAGACTGCAGGCAATTGAATAAAATGTCTCACGAATTCTTTGCTTTGTTGATTTATGTTACCAAATGACATGAGTTTTCTTTTTTATAAAAAGTGATTGCCATTTTGAATAAATGCCTTTAATGAAAACATTAATTAAAATAAGCTGAAATGTAAAATTTCAACACACAAAGCTAGCATATAAGTGATGTAAAAATTACGTACAAATTTCACGATAATCACGACATAAACTATCCTCTAATTGACAATATTGGATATTTGACTGAATGTTTAAACAGTAATATAATCGCTACAGAGAAAGACTTTACCACTTGTTCTGTGCTATTAATCACATGTATGATGGTTAATCAACTTACAACGAGTGTTGTCAGTCATCTTCAATGGCTAACTCCACAAGTCAGACTCTTGAACTATTAAGATTAGTTTTATAGTTTCTTTCTCTTTCTAAAAAATCCTAATTATAATCTTTGTACTTAATAACCTCCACCCTAACCTCTTCCTCCGTAGAACGATTAGGATCTGACTGCTAATTGACTAGTGTCCATAACGCAGCACGGATTTCGACCTTGCATGGGTCATCCATTGTCCAAATCTGCTTTCAACATTTACATCTCATGTTTTCTTGATCCTAAGCGTATCTACTATATATATATATCAAAGAATGAAAACTTTAAGTTCAAGTAATTGTTAAAAATTACCAAACAAATGAAAAATGTTTGCCATAATAAACATTCTTTCACTAAGGGGTTCATGGGGTTCTTGGCAAGACTGTCAACTTCATTCCTCAAACAGATAGTTTCATTGTAGGTGAATGTATCAGCTAATATAATTGTTACACTGAAGAGATTCAAAGAAATTTTTAAATGATATTGGCTAAATCCATGAGAATAAACTGTACCACAATAACAATAACAAACAACACTGAGTGCGACTGACTCTAGGATGTACTTTCATCCTGTTAGCAATTAATAGGATGGGATTAGCTAATAACATAAGAGGCTAATTTCAAAACTTCTGCTTCATATTTTTCCTAGTCCTGGCAAATTTAACAATAACAGTTATCTGGACTTCAGTAATTCAATGAATAAAACAGATAAGTTGGCTGGAGTATTATCAAACATTTAGTATCTAAGTAGTCATTTGAATACTAAATATTTAAATGTAGCGGGTCAATTCACAAGAATTTTGAAACTAAACTATAATTTGTACTGCTGCTTGTTTTACATATTATTTCAACACAGAAATATTTTTTAAAAATCCTGAAAACTGCATTTATTATTGACCATTATAAATTTGCCAAACAGATAAAATAAAATACAAAACAACATATTTAAACTGTTAGGTTAAATATGTTAATATGTGGGTTAAATATAATTAATTCAAGTTGCAAATTCTGGCGTACGTCAACTTACACATTTATAATCCATTTAACAGAAATACAATAAAAACTGCATAAATTAATAAAGACACCAGTACAGCAGGATCGTTCAACATGCAAAAACACAAAAAGCAAAAAAAATGACACCAAAAAATAAATATGCCAGATGATTAGATGAATAAAAAGTTATTACCTTAGCACCCACCACAGCATTGAAGAGGACGTTTCCTAATTGCGTGTCCCAATATACGTGTAAAAATGATACGTTTTTAAAAGAGTTTGTAGTAATCTATATTAAAATAAATCGTTAAAATACAGAGTAGCTTTCAATTAAATTATTTTAAATACACGAACAGAGCAAACCTATCGAATCAAACAGTTTTAACCCTGGCACACGATCAAACAAGACTAACCTAAGAGAGTCGATTTTATTCAGGACATCTACATTATCGCGGTACTGCACACACCAACCCTCATTATAATGTATTCATCCAGTGCACTTTTAACGAGGTTATAAAAAATTTTATCTATTACAAAATATGTTGACAATTGTAGTTAAAATAAATATGTATCTACAAAAACTAAACACAGGAGTTATAAACCATCATATATGATATATGTACACCTTCATAACCGAATTTTATTTTTTACCTTTACAACGAAAAAATATACAAATTTATGAAATGACACATATGCATGCTAAGAATAAGAACAAATTTATAAGAATTACATTATTCTACAGCAATAAAACTTCCATTAATTTTTATTTATTTATTATTTTTTTTTTAGTATTTAATGTCAGTATTTCCTAGAATATTTTTCGTACGCACAGTCACTACACAACGGCGGGAAAATCTTGCAGTATTAAATCAAACTGATTTAAATTTATTACATAAAATTTTAAATTGATTCGAAGATAATTAAAATTAGCATATGGAATAAACGATAAGTATATTTTTACAGTTAATACAAAATTAAACATATAATGACAAGGCATTTCTATTGTCATATACAAATTTGAAGAGAAGCCTTCCCAGTTCACCTCAAACAGAAAGGCTTTTAATTCACTTCTAACTATCTGATTCTTCTAGCATAGTTTAATGATTAAAAGATTCAGAATCTGGTTTACAAAATCAGAACTTACACAAATGAAAAAGTATGCAAATGTATGATGCTTCAAAACTGAAAATATATAATTTTTTAGTTACCTACAGTTGAGTTGGAAAAAAGACACATTTTTAAGCAATTTCTAAAGAAACCATGTTCAGTTAAGAAATTAAATATAGCCAGATCTTTACTAAATTCTCAAAAAGAAGTCTAAAGTTCATGATTTGTGAATTTAACTATACTTGATATAGACAGTTTTTTCGGAAATGAGTAAATTACAGCATTTTGTAAATCACAAGCTAATATAAATATCAGTAAGATATTACACTTGCTAATGTTAAACAGTATTAAGTGATGTATTTTCTTCCTGTTTAGCCTGTTTAGGAATTACTGTCAGGTATTACTTCAGAGGATGATATGTATGAGTGTAAATGAAGTGCAGTGTTGTACAGTCTCAGGTTGACCATTTCTGAGATGTGTGGTTAATTGAAACCCAACCACCAAAGAACACTGGTATCCACGATCTAGTATTCAAATCCGTACAAAAGTAACTGCCTTTAGTAGGACTTGAACGATGTATTTTCTACCAAGAGCTCCTTATATAACACCAATGAGTTGTTAACTATTTTGAAAAGATTCAAATTTTGACTAAATCTTTGCTGAAAACAAATATGATTATGACCTGAACTGGTGTTATTTAGACCCCCATGACAGTCAAATTATTATTCAAACATTCTTAGGAAATCATAATTTCTAGAACAGTCTTAATTAATCTGTCATTGAAAATGGGTCCATTATTATTTACAATAAGTATAAATGTTAATAGATAAAAGGTTCAAAAGAAATTTATCTCTAGGATTTACATTGGTTATCTCTGTTTACATGCTGAGAGTTACAGTACATTCTAACAAGCTGACAGATGGATGTCTCTCCTTATGGTAAACCATACTAGCTTGCCACAGTTCTCAAGATCCTTTGTATTCAGTTTAAGGAACTAATCTTTCTTTTTACTTAACTATTATATAATTTATATTGCTATAGTCTTGTGGTCATATCTAATAGCTCTGTTAGAGCTATTTATAGCTCTGTTATAGTGACACTTTCTTTATGTAAATTCTTGTTTTTATAATGTTAAATAGAAGTCTAAAAAAAGGTTGATAGGTTAGAAAATTAAAGAAGGAAATGGATAGGATAACGGTAAATGCAGTAGGAATTAGCAAGGTTCAGTTGGAAGAGGAAAATGACTTTTGGTCTGTGATTTTACAATAATTAACTCAGCTTCAAATAATGGGCAGGCAGGAGTAGGTTTCGTAATGAACAAGAAAATAGAAAGAGAGTAGAGTATTTCGAAATGCATAGCGATAGAATCATTGTAATAAGGATATTATCAAAACCTAAACTAACAACGATTGTTAACGTCTATATGCCTACAAGCGCCCATGATGATGATAAGGTAGAGTGTGTCTACAAAGAAATTGACGAAGCAATTAAACACATAAAAGGAGATGAAAATTTAGTAATAGTTGGAGATTGGAATGCAACCATTGAAGAAGGCAAGGAAGGAAATATAGTGGGTGAATACAGGCTGAGCAAAAGGAATGAAAGAGGGGACCGACTTAGAGAGTTTTGCACAAAGTATAATTTAGTAATTGCCAACACCCAGTTTAAAAATCATAATAGAAGAATATTCACATGGAAAAAGCCAGGTGATACTGCAAGATATCAAATAGATTATGTCATGGTTAAGCAAATATTTAGAAATCAATTTGTCGACTGCAAAATTTACCCTGGAGCAAACATTGATAGCGACCGTAATTTAGTGATAATGAAATGTAGATTGGGGTTTAAAAACCTAAAGAAAAGGTGTCCTTTTCTATCCTTCTGAACCAAGGTGTCCTTGGCCTCCATCCACTCTGAGGTCAAGGTAAAGACTGTAGGAATACGATTTGCTGACATAACAGACCAACTGTAGCACAGAAAGTGTACTGAACCATTCAATAGTTATAGAAGACATTTAAATATTGTTTAGTGGTAAAACCTAACTTTTTTTGACATCAGACCTACTTGACATCAGTCTCTTTGACCACAAATACCTTTTACCAGGTTTTGAGCTCCAAAAGCTCAATCAAGCTTGTTTATAAAGGATAAGACAAGGATACAATTTGTCTACAAATCTATTTAATATCAATGTAGAAGAAATGTTATTAGAGATGGAAGCTTACAGATCAAATATTACTAAAAATAAGTAAATATTAAATAAGTTGGGTTGTCCTTGAGTGCTATCTTACTTGCCAATAACCAAATTCTAATTACTGACTGAAGAGAACTTGCAAAAATCCATCTTCCTTTTTCTGAATGTTTTACAGATTAAACTACAACCTGTACAACTCAGACTAAAGTTATGGCATTCTTAGGAAAATAACCTTGTAGATCTAAATAATAGATAATGCCCCAATAAATGAGCAGAACAATGACTTTAATTAATTAGGGGTGATTAACTTTTAATTGAAAGATTGACATATTCGAAAAGATTGGCCATTCTCAGAATATATGCAGAACTATAAGGACATTGGGGAAAAGGCTTGTAACATTGTCATGGCAGTTGAAACTCTCTTTTATGGTAGTAGAATATGGACTCTTACCCACCGGGATGGTCAAGTCGTGAACTTGTCATCGCAAATCAGCTGATTTTGAAGTCGAGAGTTCTAGGGTTTAAATCCTAGTAAAAGCAGTTACTTTTATACGGATTTGAATACTAGGTTGTGGATACCGTTGTTCTTTGTTGGTTGGTGGGTTTCAATTAACCGCACATCTCAGGAATGGTCCACCTGTAACTGTACAAAACTACACCTCATTTGCATTCATACATATATCATTATTCATCCTCTGAAGTAATACCTTATGGTGGTTCTGCAGGCTAAATAGAAAAAAGAGAATATGAACTCATATAATAAGAATTAAATACAAGTTGGAAGCAGCTGAAATGAGATTTTTATGGTGCATCAAAGGATGTACAAGAGAGGAGAGGATTCGAAGTGTAGACACCGTTCTTTGTTTTTCCTGTTTAGCCTCCGTTAATTACCGTTCAGATAATACTTCAGAGGATGATATGTAATGAGTGTAAATGAATTGCAGTCTTGTACAGTCTTAGTTTGACCATTCCTGAGATGTGTGGTTAATTGAAACTCAACCACCAAAGAACACTGGTATTAACGCTCTAGTATTCAAATCCATATAAAAATAGCTGATTTTACTAGGACTTGAATGCTGCAACTCTCGACTTCCAAATGAGCTGATTTGGGAAGACGCATTCACCACTAGACCAACCCGGTGGATTAGAAGTGCAAACACCTAGAGTGACTTAAACATACTTGGTATCAATGAGAAAGTTAACTACTACTCATATTGTAGTAAGTGAAGAGATCATCTTCAAAGAATGGATAACAATAGAATAACAGAAATGGAAAGCAATAGAAACCTGGAGGAAAGAGAAGCACAGGAAGACTGCTGTAACTGTGGTAGTAATTATATTTTAGTGTAAGAACAAGTATCTTATTTATTTATTTATTTATTTACAGATTGGTACTACTTAGATGTGTTGTGTCCAAAATATCAAAACTAAATATTCACATAATTATAGTAACAGAGAATATATATAATATTTATATTGGTATGATTACAAATTTCAGTACAGCTACAAACTGACATCTAATTTTTTCAGGTATTCAACTCCAAGTGTGGTAGCATGATATACATTTTGTGGACTTCCCTTTCATGCGCGCTGAGGGCAGCAGATGTAGTATCAGTAGATGTAGTAATTAGATGTTCAACAGTTTGGAGTGGCTCACCACACTCACAACCAGCCAATGGGTGCATCCCCATTTGCTAAAAAAGTAATTACATCTACCATATCCAATTCTTATGCAATTAAGTCTGAACCACAGACTAAAGCCTGACACTTGTGTATGGACCGCCTCTATCCATAGGTAGCTGTAGTTTTCATTCTATGAGATCTGCCATTGTTTGATTGACATTAAAATCCTCCTGTAAAAGCATTTGAACCAATCTCATGCAGGTTTGCAAGATTTTAAGTGCCAATTATTTAATCCACTGACAGACATGATGATTACTGGGACGGCATTGGTAATCTTTTTCCAGAGTAGTACGACGCATTTCTGCTATCTGAGATGTGGTGGAGGTAAATTAGCTAGTACTGCGAGCCATCTAACTGAGGTAGAGGAGGCTGAACCAATAATTGTTCTCATGATTTTACTTAACTCAATATCCACCTTACCAGTATGTTCGCTATTTAACCAATACAGGTGCACAGTATTCAGCCACAGAATAGACTAATTCTGATATTCAAGGTTTTTACATACACTCCTCATGTGCTTCCAGACAGATTATGAATTATGTTACCTCGAGTTCTCAATTTTAAAGCATTATTCATAATATATTGCTTATAAGTCATGGTTCTATCAAGTGTTACACCAAGGTACTTTGAGGTTAGATTGTGTTGCATTACTTTCCCCACAAATGAAACCTTTAGCAACTTTCTAGCATCTCTACTGCTTAAATGGAAGTAACTTATCTCTATTTTAGTTAGGTTTGGTTTCAGACCCCAAATATCAAAGTAAATACCAAGCAATCTCAGAACCTCCTTAATCACTATCTCATATTCCTTGAATATTTTACATTGTGCAGCAAAAACAATATCATCTGCATACATGAATTTTAGGATCAAATAGGTGGTAAGTCACTTATATATAGGTTGAACAACAAAGGTGTAAGAACAGATCTCTGAGGCAAGCCACAGTTTAATATTTTTGGCCTACCTGAGCCTCAACAAAAAATGCTGTGTTCTGTTTATTTTGTCAGCATTTCATTGATGATATTTTAAAGGTTTTGCACTTCATTACTCCTATGAATTTATTTAGTAATACATGCCTCCAAACAATATCATATACTGAAGATAAGTGTATGAATGTCACTCTTGTTTTTATTTTTTTCTGAAACCTTTCTTCAATGCTAGAGGTAAGTGTAAATACCTGATCTGCATAATTCTATCTTCTCTAAAACCAGCCTGCTCAGCTGGCAGGGCATTGTCAATTAATGTTCTTATTCTATTGTACAATAGCTTTTTCTAACAATTTATAACATACACTCAGTAATGATGTAGGATGATAGTTAGTGACATTTGTCACAGGTTTGCTTGGTTTTAATGTTGCTATTAGCTTACTCTTTTTCATCAAGGACACTAATTTCAAAGAGGTCAGTGTGCTATTGTAGAAAGCCTTCATCCACTCTTTACTATTCTGGCCACAAGAATTCATGGTAGACTTCATCTGCACTGGCAGCTTTACACGTTTGACCAATGCAATTACCCGATCAATCTCCTCTGCCTCAAAGGGTGCTGAGAATTGCATTCTTTGAGCAGCGTATGACTTATTCAAAGTTAGTGCCTCTTTGATTTTCCTTTTGAAAAACATATGTCCATTGAATTTAGTCATATAGACAAACCTAGTAGCAACATTATTTGGATCATTAGTTCTCAGCAGACAGTAATTTCAACAAGGTCCAAGCCTTTTTGCTTGAATGTTGGAAATTATGGTTTCAACTGTTTCCTTTCACTTTTCCCTTCATCGATGATCAAGCCATTCAGTAGTTTTGTTGCATTCTCTGAATTGTCGTCCTCCATGTACTGTTCGTAGATTTCTTGACCCATTCCACCGAAGGATATATGATTTCCTAAAACCCTTAGGATCATTCCTCTTGGCAGCACTGATAGTGACTTTAATGAAGTTATTACAACTTTCCACATATGACTATCCATCATATTGTTATTATCAAGATCCTGATCAAATTTGTTCCAATTTGCCTTACCAAAGTTTCACCTTTGTCTTTAGTATAATTTGACAAATGGAACTGTTAGGCTTATGACAGTCTTAATTGGTTGATGTTGACTATGAGAGAAGCTGTAGAGGACCTCTTGCCTAGCTGGTAGTATATTCCATAGCTATTTTTGTAACAAATGCTAGGTCTGGGTTATAATCCTTTTTCCATCTTGCAGAAGAAAATATTTGTCAGTTAATTGGATCATATACCAAGTGCAAGTCTTTGGAGTCCATCCATCTTTCAACAGTATCACAATATCCATCAGTTTCCTCAAAACCCCACAAGTGTGATGTGAGTTAACATCACCCAATATAATGTGGGGATGGTTGGAGAGAGGAACATACATGCATTCCATATATGCTACAGCAAATGGCTTATACAGATTAATTACTTTATGATTATTATTAATTACAACAGTTACTGCGTGATCTCAGCTCCTGGATTATGTTTTGGTTTGCACTCCAATCACTAATTTAACTTAATTGTTATCATAGCATGGTGATCTACCTAATTAATTTATTTTAAATGGCATATGCGTTAAGTGGCAGCAAAGTTAGGCATGGGGTCTTCGTGCTTCCATGGGTTTGGTAGACTAGTTCCAGAGGGCTATGTGGTAGTACTAATAGGTGTCCGATGCCTTCAGAGAAGGCTAAGACAGGTTAGAGTTTTCTGATGGGAATGTCTTCCGAGGCATTTGCATCAGTAGCATCTAACCAAGCCCGGCTGGTGACTGTGGAATGTGATCAGTTTGAGGACAAGAAGATATCCTCTGATTAAGCCAATGATGGCTAGGAACGAAGGCTTTAGTGTACCCAGGAACAGTACATGGATCTTATCTAGTCTGTGTCCCTCTCAATAACCTATAAACCTATCCCTTGAAGAGAAAAAGTTAAAATATTGAGGTATTTATAGAGTCTGACTTCAAAGTGTAAACAGTCATATGACTTTCATTTTATAAATTTTGAATGTAATTAATAATATTTCCCCTACTGAACAATGCCAATGTGTAAAATGAATTTTCCCACAAAGAAAAGTAATTTATTAGTTTTTTTTGCACTATCAGTCACAAAATTTTTATGGCTGTGATGCACATAAGCATCAGATGCCTAAATGGCACTAGACGAGTTGCTTTCTTTGAGAGTATTTTATTGTACAGTCAATATAGAACCGAGTGAAGCATCACTTGTAGTGCTGATTATCATTTACGTTTCAGTGGACTTAATACACTGATATTTAGCAGTATATTCAGTTCAGTAAAAAAGGCAACAAAGGCAGTCAAAGGCAACAAGAAACTGCTTCATTCTTCACTTGCCTTGTGGGAATATTTCCCATAAGGCACCTTCCATGGGATGTTTGATTTTCTTAGACATGATAATACAACTTTTAGGAGTAATTTGTCTCTGTTGCCTACAAATGTTATGGATTATTACACATGAAAAGAGTTCTGTTTTGGTTCTAACTGAACTAAAAAAAAAGAGTAACTTTTAATTTCTTTTTTCAAGTAATTGTACATTAATAGAAGAAACAAGTAAGTTAGGAGATAGAGTTGCAAAATTTACAATAAACACAGTTTCGTAACAAAGAATGCTATAAAAACTAAACAAAATGAAAATAAAACAAGGAATAAAAACATTGACTAAAAACTTTGTGAATAAAATAATCACTCATATACTAAAAGGGGGAAAATTTTAATTGGATGTTAAAGGAATGAGTTGTGAAGGACTCAGGGTTGGAAGGAAGTTCAGGAAGTCATAGGGGAATAATCAGAATTTATTTTAGTAATAAAATTACAAAGAAAAAAAGTAATGCAGATACAAAAAGCAGACTGGCAGTCTGCTTTAAGGACTTATGCAAAAAAAGGAGTATGCTTCTATTTCTGTTGGTGCTGAAGCATATTGTCAGCTTTGGCTTCCTCCGTAACAGCTCTCCAGGTTCTTCAATTATCAACAAATCTTCTCTATCCTCTATCCCCCATCAGATTAATCTTGTTATTTCCTTCTCAGTCTGCCTAACTTCTTCCTTATACTAAACTTTCCTTTCAAAATTGTCTTTGGCATTCTTGTGTTATCCATTCCATATACTTGTCCTATTCATCTCTCTCTGAGATTTAATAAATTTCACCATATTTCAACCATTAATTTATGCCTTAAGTTCAGTATTTATCTACAGTCTATACTCTGTCCTTAACTTTTCAAAAACTATTTGTAGTATCTTCCTCTAAATATAGGTTTTTTTATCTGCCATAATTAGTGTACATGTTTCTGAACCACATATTACAACTAGTCTTATAATAAAATTTCATACATTTTCATCCATGCTCCAGATACAAGCACGACCTTAAAAAGTGTGTTTGTATAACACACTTCCCACTTGTATTCACAAGTGGGAAATAGAGCATTTTTTGATGCTGTTTCTCATTTCATTTTTACAGTATAGTTAAATCCCTAGATAGCTCATTTATTTTATTATTTTAAATGGGTTTCAAACCCATTTATGCTAACCAAAAGGTCTTGTGAAACTTATCTTGCTTGAGCAGCAGATATTTTCTTACACTTTGTTTTACTGAGAATCTTACTCTCTTTTGTACTTCTCAAATACATTATGTGATTGATTTCAAGTAACTACAGCTACTGCAAAGGCACATATGTGCTATCACTCTATCTATAGTTTAATCTAATGTCATATTTAATAAACATGCAGACAGCCTATCATCCTGTTTTATGCCTGCATTAAACAAATTACCTTTTGCTTCCTATCCTTATCCTTGCACTGCTATCTATTTTCAGTCTTATCAGAAAATCTGTCTTAAATATTTTTTGCACCTTCTTACTAAAAGTATTGCTTGTTTTAAATCTATAAGCAAAATACACAAAACTGTGTTTTAATCATAAAACTTTTCTGCTAATAACCTAATTAAAAAAAGTTGATCTGTAGAGCTTTATTAGGATGAAAGCCACATTGATATTCCCCTGCTTAAAGTTTCATTGTTTCACTTAAGATGCTTACAAATTTTCTGAAGCCATGTAATGCCTCTGTAATTTTCACATTCCATCTTACTTTTTTTCTTGATGATGGGACAATAATTTCACCTAAGTGGCATCATTTCTTTTCACCAAATTTCTTCCTATGAACCTATGTTTTCTGCTGATGACTGCCTGACTAACCATTTTAATGAGTCCAGGGCCAATTATTATATCACCTTTCCATTTCTTCACTTCTTAATGTCATTTCAATTTCCTTCAGTGAGGGTTCTGCTTTGGGTTCTTCCAAGCTCTTCAGTTCAGTATTAGCAACATGTTGCAACTTATCATTCTCTTCTTAATTTAATATTAACTCCCTAAGATATTTGTCCCACCACTCTAGGACTGTTACTTCTTCATGTTTCATTTTGTGAGGAAGGCTTCATTTAAGCTTCTTGCCAAAGTTTAGGAAGCATATACAGTAAATGCACCTAGGATGCCTGAAGTAATAGTATATGAATGAGATAGTTAGAGTACCATAAATAAGACTTCACAGATAGCAAGGAGCCAGTCACAGTCCATCTCCACCCTGTGCATCAACTGAGCTTTCTAAATTTTGATGAGAAATGCTAACCAAAAGGTATTGTGAAACTTATCTTGCTTGAGCAGCAGATATTTTCTTACACTTTTGGTTATAATTAAATAAATATTAAGATAATTCTTCTTTCATCTTAAAATATGCCATTATTGTTGGTTGGAATCCCTTTTTGTTTTCTTTACAGCCCTGTAAAATTTCTTCACCTGACAGTCTGTAAATTTTCTATTTCTTCCATTAGCATTTTATCAATTTTTTCTTCTTTTGCCTGCATTCTTATTGGCTTCTCCTTTGTTTAGTTTGCTCAAGTTTCTTTTTGAATCTCTTATTCCAAGCTTAATTCTTATGTTTTATTAGCCTTCTGCAGTCTTCATCACACAATTCATTATTTTTTATTATACTATTTTTCATCACATCCTCCAACAAATTCCATCAGAACAGGAATCAAATTCTTCACCAAACTTTCAACATGCAGCAATGTTTCCAGTTCTTTTTTTTCAGTAGTCTTTAATATTCTAATTTTTTTTCAACCTCTACTTTTACTATACTTTTTTTTCAGTTCTTTTAGTTTTCATTTTATAATTTTTTTTTTTGTATGGTAGACAATCTTTCAATATTACCTTAGCTAAGAAGTGGTGGGAATCACAGTTGCAGCTTCTGATATCTATGACTACTGAAGGATAAAGAACTTTTACCAACATATGATCATCAATCCACTTCAATATCACTTCATCTGGAGACAAACATGGCTAAATAAATTCTCTTATGAACAAAATGAGTATTTCAAATCTTCATTCTGTTTTCAATAACAGATTGGCTTAAAAAATCCAATCTCATTTGCTTTTTATAAAGTGAGACTAGCTGTCTGATTTAGATATTCTTCTTTCCAATTTTGGCATTCATATCTCCTAACAAAAACAGTTATACTTCACATAATTTTTAGAGAATAAATTTGAGTCTTCTTTGTCTTTTCTGTGTAGAAGCATTAAGCAAAAAAACTGAAATATTTTTTAATTATCCGTTGATATATAATCCTCATAATCTTTCATGATTACCTCAAATTCAACATATAATTCTTTAGTTCTCTTTTAACAATAAAACCTTTACTAAAGCATTATATGCCCTGTCAGATCCATTGTGGGTTAATGAATAATCTTAGTCAGTTCTTCTCTGACCCTATCATCTAATATTTTGCAAAACTACCACATCCAATCCAAATCTCATAATCCACAATTTCATTCATTTTCCCTGGTTTTAACATTGAACAACTCTCATTGTAATATTCAAATCTCCTTTAAATCTTAAATACTTGCCAGTTCTACCAAATGAAAAATATATTTAAACAAATTAAAACTGTTTGAATGTTGATTGGTAACCCATTTTTTTTATTTAATTAAATACTGCATAACGATGTTTAGTCTCTTATTTCCATACCTTGTTTTCTTTTTTTAGTTCAATGTATTTATTTTATTTTTTGGCAGCTATGTTTTTAATTTTTATAATTGTTTTTATTTCTTTTAGATGTTATGTGTGTAACTGGAATCCTTTTTCCAAGGCTGTCGCAATAATCCCTTAACAGTAGTTGCTTTTATATGCAGTAGAGCTGTTGATATTAAGACCAGCTTCCAACTTGATCAGGGTTTCTCTTGCAGTTATTTCCTTCTCTAGATGAAAAGGTCTAGTTTTAAAGCACTCGATATTTGCCCACATCTATCCTGTTCAGGTGGATAGGATCTGCTTATGTAACTATTTTATAGTTACATAAGACTAGTCAAAATAAAGAGGTCTTAAGATGAATTGGAGAGTTAAGAAAATTTGTAGTTTTAAATATATGAATTAATTGTGGCTAGATATTTACACTGCTAGGTTTATTTACTTTGGTGCTAAAAGAGTGTGTGGAAAATGAAAGTTATGGAGGAAGATAACAACTGTTTTTTTATAGAGGATGTAAGATGTAAATATGCTAACTGATGACTCCAAAAATATGAACTTTGTTCTTAAAAAATAACTATTTTGTGCCATTAAATCACTAACTATTATGGCAAAACATATTTATTGTAATGGTAATCATTTTTGCTTCATACATTCTTACTAGAGTAGTGCTAAATCATATGCTTAGCAGCTTTTGCTTTGTCGTAAAGTATGGCTATTTGGTATGTGCAGTCTCTACCTTGACTTAAGAAACCTTCAACATATTACAAGAAATGTGAACAAAAACAGTATCAGAAAACCAAACTGAAATCATATCTTGCATAACTGAGCAAAACTAATTTACATAAAACAATACCTCTTTGTTCTTCAATCCTCTTTCACTGTTGTTTGTTCTTAAAATAAAATTAAAATAAATGAAAACTAGTCATTTATTAAAAAATTTTAATTAAAGGATTTTTTTTTTCATTTTTCGATGTATAGTTAGCAATTTAAGCTCCTATGTTCTATTTTGTTAGCTCATTTTTTATTGTTTAACTTAGTTAACATAATTTGTAAATAAACTTATAAATTTGTTTATAAATAAACAATACTAGACAAAGAATTAAATTATATCATAGTCACATATTATGACATATCTAATACTGAAGAGTGAACCTTCAAGGACAAGATTAATCATGTCCATGCAGGTAAAAATATGTAGCTGAAAACACAGCTGTGTTGTTTATATTAAGCAATGGATTTAGGAATGAATTAATTTTGTTCAGTCTTATTGCTGTCTTAAGTTTGTTAACAGTGCAGTGTCATAATGCCTTGAAATTGTGTAAATAATGTGGATGCCTTTTGTTATGTATGTGGTGAATTTACTGTAAAATCAAATAGAAAAACCATTACCTCTTTAATTAAAAAAGCATGTCATTTGTACCTGTCAGGATAAGACATGGTTTCCTCACATAGTATGTGCTAATTGTTCTGTATATTTAAGAGGAAGGCTGAAAGTACACGAAAGGCTTTGTCATTTGGTGTACCTATGGTTTGGTGTGAACCAAAGGATCATGTAATCAACCAATTGTTACTTTTGTTTAACAAGTGTGCCTGGAATTTCTAAAAAATCTAAATATACTGTAAAATATCATTCATTGCAATCTGCAATCAGGCCTGTACCTCACAGTAAAATTATTCCAGTTCCTGAGCCACCTGTGAATCTATGTTTCAAAAGCAGCGATGAAGAATCAGGCAGTACTGAAGAAGACAACAATGATTTTGATTTTGAATTATCTTCCAATAAGCCACATCTTCACAATGTGAATTAAATAACTTGATTAGGGATTTAAATTTATCAAAAAATCAAGCTGTTAAAATCAAACTGTTAAAAAACTGTTCAAATCGAACTGTTAAAATCAAGACTGCAAGGTTTGAATTTACTTTAAAATATACAAAACTTTCAGGCTTTCGAAGCTGACAAGAACTTTCTCAGTATTTTTTTGATGAAAATAATTTGGTTTATTGCACAAATATTGATGAGCTTATGTTTCCCTTAGGACAAGTTTATAAACCTGAGGACTGGCACCTTTTTATAGATTTGTCCAAGTATATTTTAAAAGTGGTTCTACTACAATGGTAAAAAATATCCTTCGATACTAATCGCTTATAGTATTAGTTTGAAAGAGACATACAATGTGATGAAAGATGTTCTTGAAAAAATAAATTATAAAAGACATAAATGGAATATATGTGATGATTTGAAAGTTATAGCTATTTTGTTAGGCATGCAGTTAGGTTATACTAAATACATGTGTTTTCTTTGTGAATGGGACAGCCGAGCTAGGGATAAACATTATGTTATCAAAGAGTGGAAGAAACGGGATAACTTAACTCCAAATGGGAAAAATATTATTCATGAGCCCTTTGTTGAACCCAACAAAATATTTTTACCCCTCTCCATATCAAGCTAGGACTAATGAAAAATTTTGTAAAAGCAATGAAAAAGGATAGTCCCAGATTTTTGTGTATCAGGCAGAAATTTCCAAATGTAAGTGAAAGAAAAATTAAAGAAGGAATATTTGTTGGTCCTCAAATAAGAGAGTTGGTCAAAGATGATGATGTATTTAACTCAATGTTAAATAATGTAGAAAGTGCAGCTTGGGCTTCATTTAAAGACTTTTGCAAAACGTTTCTCGGCAAACAAAAATCTGACAATTACCATGATATTGTTAATCAACTTCTTACTTCATACAGAGCTGTGGGATGTAATATGTTTTTGAAAATACATTTCCTCCATTCACATCTGGATTTTTTCCCCAACAAAATCATTCTAACACAGGTTTGGCCATACAAAATTATAAATTTTACAGATTTTAACTATATTTCCCCATAATTTTTTTTGAAATGTAATTAATTTAAAACTAAGGGTGATAGAAAAATCATATTTACAGATCCTTAATGTATGCAAAAAAGCAATTCAAGAAATGGTATCACACTTAGAGAAAGAATTAACAATTTTTATTTTTATCTGTTAGTGCAATTAAACAATGTAACTTTTTCTGTATTAAACAGTAAATAATTTGACCTATAATAAAATACAACTTTTTAAACTAATATAAATGATGTAAACTTTAATATTTTTGAGAACCCTTATTTTAAAAGGACAGTTGACTGAAAACAATCAGCCACCTATTATCTTGATTCTAGAAAAGATAGTAAATTACTCCCGTTTATCCTGTCAGAATCAGTCTGTGAATCATTACCCCTTCTTCCCTACTGTTTTCTTATCCTTCTTTCCTAGATAGCTATTAAGCTCCATCTTTAGTACTATGCTGGTAATTTTTAGCAGTCAGAAGGACAGCCACTTCATTGGTTCTCATGGAATGGTGACTCCACCATTGGGACCCACTAGGTTCTTTGTTTTTCTGAGTTTTAGAAAAAGCCAAATCAGCTAAATCTATTATTTTATATGTTGTTTTCAATTTGTGAAACAGTTATTTCCATTGTTGCTCTCTGTGTAGACCTAAAATGAATGGTTGAATAATTTTTTTTTTTAATTTACTGTACTGCACACTTTGCAAATCATCTCAAGCTCGCTGAAATACAAAAATGACGCTAAGCTAACCTTTCAGCCTTTTCTGTATATACCACTGGGACTGGCCAACTAGTAGATTCATCAGTCTCAAGAAATCTATTCTGTCTGATGCCTCTCTTACCTTGGGTGCTTTATATCCATAGTTATGGTAAAGATAAAAACAGATAATAAAAAATACAAAAATTAGTATACCCTTATCCAATGTAAAAACTCATATTTCGCTCCTGTTCACTAATAACTTATCATTTTGAACTATTGTTTGAGGGATAATTTTAATGTAACCAATTAAAATTATTAATGACTTACTTTCTTTACATTAAATATTTGTATGTAGTATGGAAATTTGTCGGTTGAAGCACAAACTTTAACGAATTAAACTAATGAACTCTGAACTTTGAGTCTCCATCACTATGTGAGCTGTTTGAACTGAATAATTCAAATCAATCGAATGAATAATATTACAAAAATAATAAAATAAAATTTAAAAATATTAAACAAATTAAAAAAATTTCTGTTTAAAAATAATGGACTTCCCGTGAGGACTGTGTGTGAGACTAAATTGGTGAGGTATGCTAGCACCTCGTGGGAAGCTAAAACAATGACCGTCATCAATTGGTAACAAACGGGGTTCCCTTGGGGCGCTGTTTTGAAAGGTGCTCTTATAATATCTCTGCAATCAATTGTCCGATATTTAAAATTCAAACGGGGTATTTATTAGTAGGTTGAAGATTAACATGCATCAGCTATTCTCGATCTAACAGATCACGGTTATTTGGAAATCTATACTATTGTTTAAAGAAAGAGGGATTTCTTTTGTTCGGTTTAAACAAAACATTACTCGATCAATCGCTACCAAATTTTTACACATGTTTCATGCCATAAGTGAGAAGGTTTTTATGTATATTTCATCTGGTAAAAATATTAACCATAAATAAAACAACAGCAAAAACATAATGCTTCAATGCGTGCATACGTAGTATGTTGGATCTCCGTTAGGCGGCGGACACGTAGTGATGCGCTACACGCAACAAATTTTTCACAGTTCAGTCTACTTAATCTCGAAAGCGTACGCTGCCGATACTTGTTAATTATTACTCCCGTCAGAATCAATATTACCCTGTCAGAATCAGTCTGTGAATCATTATCCCTTCTTCCCTACTATTTTCTTATCCTTCTTTCCTAAATAGCTATCAAGCTCCATCTTTTTTTATATACGTATAGTAGTTAGGTTAATGCAGTTTTATTCGATTTCTTAGATAATTTGATAAATTGGTTCTGTGATACGCAATAAGTATTTGATTATTCATTTGGCGAGATTTTTTTCGAATTATTGAATAGTATCTAGCTTTTATATAAAGAAACTGTTTATTTGTACGTTAGCAAATATTTTAAGAACCATTAAACTAATTGCTATAAAATTTTGACAATAGCTTCATTATGTAATCCGGAGTGTCAGAGGCTGTATTAAGATCAAAAATTATAAATAATAAATAATCCGTTACGGTACTGCACTTCTCATTCGGGCCGCTAAATTCTCATGCTCCTTTCTTATGGCGAGCCGCTCCCAAGATATTTTTCAATAGAGATATTTTTTATAGAGGTCTTATTGAAATCTTGTCATGGTGAAAAGTATTTATGCGATTTCGGTTTACCATCGCCAATTCGTGATGAACAAAATGACGAAAATCCCCTATGACACAATGTTCCGAAATCTTTTTAATACCAATGAACTTCGAACGTACATAAATATTAACCTTTCTAAATTAGAATCAGATCAGCACCAAACATATGATTCCATCACTTGCAATATCCATAATGACAGAAGAAAGTATTTTTTTAGATGCTCCTGGAGGCACTGGGAAAACCTTTTTGATTAATCTACTTCTCGCATATGTTTGATGAACACGTAGCTTGGCTTTCGGTATAGCATCGTCAGGCATCGCTGCGACGCTCTTCGCTGGTGGTAGGACTGCTCATTCAAATTTTTAATTGCCGTTAAATGTATCATGTGGATCAGTCAGTTTGGTCTATGCATAAAAATAGTCCTCTTGGTAAATTTTCCCAAGATAAAAGACTTAATGTATGGGATGAATGCACCATGATTCATTGAGCTCATGTTGCAGCAATTGACTATTTTCTCGGAGACCTTATGTCACGTTATAAGTTAATGGGAGGAATAACTTTTGTCTTTGCTGGAGATTTTCGGCAAAATTTGCCAATGCGTGCAAAGTCGCAACGGGAATGCTAGTACAATGTATATTTTGCTAGTGTAGGTTGTAAAAACTAAACTAAGTCTGACTCTTCATATATAAGTACACACAGTTTGAAGTAAGTACATAATTTCTTACCCTTGCTTGTTAATGTATTTTCCACCTAAAGATGATATTGTACAAAGATTTATGAAAATTTGTCATTTGTTTGTGTTAAAAAATGTAATAGTTCATTATTACCATTCATTCCATATGATAAATTACTTATAACAACAGTCAGAATAAATAACATGAATAAAATGAAATTATGCATACACGTACTGTTAGGTTAACAGCTGTGTGTTCTTAAAGACTACTTTTAAAGGTGAGAGGCGAAAGCAGAAATGTTGTAGTGACCATTATAGTTATTTCAGTGATTGGGATGTACTGTTTCGCGAGAGCAGACATGAGTAGGGAAGACGTTGTCCAAGGGGTGACTCCAGGGCAGCGTTTGGGATCTTTGTTGTAGGTGTGGAGTTTGATTCCCTTCTGCGGCTGAGGTTGCTCAGCGGGTGTCACATTATGGCTTATGGTGATGATGGGCTCCTGCTGGTCGAAGGATGTCCACAGGGGAGGTTGAGTTCCTAGCCATTCAAGCGTGCAGGATACTTGAGCTTGGGGTCATCAACATAACATGGCTTTCAGCCCGGAGGAGAGCACTATGATGCTTCTCAAAGGCCGTTTTGCAGTGAGGCGGCACGTTCGTGTTTCGATGGCAGGCCAGCGCATAAAATGCGTTCACGCTCAAAAGTACTTCGGGGTGTTTCTCGATGAGAAATTGCAATTCAAGAAGCAACTTCAATACGTTGCGGGGGGTCTTCATTTTAAGACCATGAGTATCCTATATAAGGGCATCTGCGAGGTAATTATGCTATATGGGGCGCCTGTTTGACCGAGTAGGCTAAAGTTTAAAAGCTATCGGGACATATTCTTGAGGACTCAACGCCTTACGATTTCACAGGAGGCGATCTTCGTGACTGCGGGCGTGAAGCCGATATACTTGTTTGTGTCAGAGCGGCAACAGCGTTATGTCGCTAAGAACTTAGGTGAATTAATTTCTGATAAAGTTCGGGTAATTGAACAACGAGGTAATGATTTATAGCAGGCCAGACAGGATGAGGCAGAGGGCGGATGTTATACATATTTCCTATGTTTATACATAGGCTTTCCTGATGTTGTTAGTTTGCAGGATGCCTCTTGGGTACACCCAAATAGATATGTGACGCAATATATTTCTAGGCATGGCACTTTCCGGGACAGGCTGCAGATGTTCAATCTGGTGGACTCAGGAATGTGTCTGCAATGTGTACAGTTGGATAATGTACATCATGTTCTCTACGTTTATTCAAAGGATGAGTTGATACACATGGAGACTATCTGTCAGCTTGATATTATTGGGTCTGGATCCCTGTCAATTGGAGAAATCAGGCTGAATGGATAATAAATGAGAATTTAATACACTAATTGGCAAAAGAAGGGATTGCCGAGGGCATTTAGGGTGCCACCTGGGCTTTCCTGCGTTCTTCTTTTGTTTGTTTTGTTGTTGCTAAGTTTTTGTTGTTAGTTTGTTTTACTGTAACTGTGTGTTGAACTCACTTCTGTTACCTTCGGGTAGGTAGTGGATTTCAGTTCCTTTCCTTATTTTGTTTACTCAGTCTTGTTTGCGACTAGTGTAAGATGTGTTTTGTTGGTTTTAGGGATAATAGTACACCGTTGGGAATGTCACATGTGTTATTCACATAGGTGGCATGCTGACTGAGGCAAGAACAAGGCTGAGAGATGCCTTTTGCCAAGGTTTTGAGTAGCACCTTGGGTTTTGGCTAGGTATGGTGGGGATGGCCTGGCGACTGCAACATTCACTTGGTGGGTGTTTTTTCCTACGGAGTTAGGATGTCCTGTTGCAACCAGTAGTCACATTCATCCTCTTGTAATAAGGTTATGAACTGCTGGATAATTTCATATTTCATGGTTTTTTAAAAAAAAAAAAACAAGCCATGAAATCGTATACCATATGCTTATTTTTGTGGGTGTAGGGGAGATTCAAAAAAATTATGCAGGTTTTCAGTACCCCAGGTCTGGTAGTTCTGACTATTAAACATACTCTCCAAGGTGAAACTATGCTTCATCTGTGAAAAACATTTGATCTAAAATGCCAGTATTGTCTCTAATGAAGTTCTTGAACCATTGACAGTTGCAAACCCTTTAGCATAATCAGCATTAGGTAGCTCATGGTAAACCTGCATTCAATACATATAAACATTTTTATGTTTATATATTTCAGCTGAAGCGTGTAAAGATGTGGTCCCTAGAGAAGAATACCCAAATGTTGGTGGACTTGAGATTTTTGCTAAAAAAATAATTAGCAAATTTTTGATCTGTATTTCTGAGGATGTTTTTTCATGTTTTCATTGTATCAATGTTTAATGTCCTGTTTGGCCAATATAGAACAGTATACAGTTAGAACATTTGCTTTATATATTCCAGGGGCAATGTGCTTGTTTAGTATTGTGTTCTGTGTGTAATGATTTATCTTGTTTTGATTATTTTTCTGTAGACTATATTATAGTCCGATTTTTTTTAAATTTGTGAGATATTTTCTCTGAATCTTTAAAAATTCAACAAAGAAAATAATGAATATAAAGAATTCATTTCTTGGAGAGAAATCTCTTGACAATCAATATCTATATAAAAGAATAAAATCAGCATATAAATTACTAAACATAACATTTTTGTTATAGCCAGATATAAAAGCGTATCTGGTTAGTGATAAAAAAAGAAGAAATTGACATTTTTGTTTTTGGGCAGGAAGAAATCTAAAGTAAATAAGCACAGCCAAGGAGAAATTTTGTGATTTTATACAGAGAAGCTGCTTCAAATATTAGTAATACCTGGAAAGAAAATAAATATATTTATTCATTTTTTTCAATTTTAATGGGTGAAGAACTAAAATAACTGTTACAAGCTGATCACCAAAAACAAAATAATTTGTTGTACTTAATAAATAAGTAAAAAATCTATTCTCTAATATGAGTAAATCACTAGTTATCTAATAAATGAAGAATGTTAATGATTGTGCATCGCAGATGAGGGTAGGAAAGTAGTATAAAAATCAGAGGAATCAAACCAAATTAATAACTGATAAATCTAAGTTTATACTGAAGCAGATAGAATGAGGGTGGCACTGATGACAGAAAAGATCAAAACAAAGTTATCTATGCATATTAAATTAGTTGATATTAAGATTACACCATTCTTTATATGTACTTGATGATTTTTGCCTAAAATATTTGTTGCATTAGTCTATAATAATACACATTCATTCCTGTTGTTAGACTATAAATGAAACTAGTTTTGAAAAATATATTGATCTTTATACAGTACACTGTAATGATATTTATGATTATTCATTATGCCATGACTCTACTCAGCTTAAAGTTAATATTTTGGTGAAATATAACATTCTGAAAAATATTATTTTAGAAAACTTTACCTTCTTTTTTCAGGTGATCTAACTTGAAATATAATGAAAATAAGAAAATTACAGAAAAAGTTATTAGGGTGTTAGATAAAAAAATATAGTAAAAATTATCTGAGTGGAGTCTATCCCTTTGCTAATTTTGGACTAAAATTGTTTTCTAACAATCTTTGTCCAAATTATTTTAGATGCCATCAGTAAAGCCTTGATAAAGTATCAAATATTTGATATGGTTTTTGTTGAAGGAAAAGAAAAAATTATTAAAAATTTTAGTATAAATTTGATTATAATTTAAATGTAAATCTAGTATTTATTATAATTTAAAATACTTACCTTAATTGATATAAATATTTCTATATAAATATATTTTATTAATTATTTTTTGTGCATGCAATTTTTATTGGGTAGTTATTAATTGCCATCAATTGCCTCAATTGCCACCATACTCATTATCAACACTCATTTTAACTTCATTCATTTCATCATTCTCATTAAAAGTCATGCGTAATTTTTTTCTGAGGTTATTTAATAAATCTTTCGTCAATTCTAATTTTGTTAGTTTTGTAATATCATGGATGAATACGTAAGCCATAGCATGTTTGATGTTGAAAAAAATAATAGTTTAATAAAAATACTATCATATAGTAAACTCTCTTTCATAATACTCTTTTCTTATAACAGTTAATAACAATTGTTAATTATACTCCCTTGAGGAGATTATTATTTGAAATTAATTATCCACAAAAAAATAATAATTATCCATATTCTATGGACTTTGAGATAGCTATGGAGTATAAGCATGTCCCCAGATTGCAGGTAGCAGAAAGACTATTACCATGGTGCTTAGTTACAAATAAGGAGAAATCTGAATAAATAATCATTAACTGGCAGTTGATGATTATTAACTGGTTCAGTAGCTGCTGAAGAGTGATGGGATTCTATCACGAGTGGAACTACGCACTTTAAATTACCAATAAGGATTCGTTTGGTATGGCAGACAGGCAGCAACTACCTGTAAATAAACTGACATAAGCTTGAAGCAGATAGCTGTATTACTTAGGTTAAAGCAAAATACAGTAGGCATTAATCAAGTGAAATAAAACGATGAACAAGAGTTTTAGTCACGAAGAAACAAGATAATTAACAAAAAAAAAAATTTTAAATGTACCGTAGTAATAATAATAATAATGAATAACAGAATAGAACAAAGAACACATAATTTCAAACAATAGTATTAGAATTAGATTAGTTAGGATAGATTTGAAGTAAAAGTCTAAAACAGTAATGTTCACTTATATGCCAACCTCTTCAGCAAATGATGAGGAGAAAAAATGTATAAAGAATGGATGATCAAATCAACTTATAAAAAGATGTAATGAAAAATGCTGTAATCTAAGAAAGGAAAACAATAGGTTATAGGCTGTAAAAAAAATAAACAAGAAGCTATGCTTTTTTGTGAGCACCTTTTTAAAAATAGAAAAGAGGATGCAACGGGATCAAGAGAGATATAAGAAGAAATCAATTAAATTTAAATTAATAATGGTTAACCAGAGATTTCAAAACTAATTTATTTATTTGGTTTTACAATCACAGGATATGGTTATTGACTAAAAACCATATGCAAGACATTGATTCTGAATATAATTTAATAATGATGAAGAGCATTTTAAAGTTTATGAATTTATGGAAAGAATGAAAACAAAAAAGCATATAATCAGACTAAAAGAGAGTGATATAAATTAAAAATTTAATCCAAGAACAGGTACAGCCCTAGTAAAGACAGTTACTTTTATATGGATTTGAATACTAGATTGTGGATACTGATGTTCTTTGGTGGTTGGATTTCAATTAACTACATATCTCAGGAATGGTTGACCTGAGACTGTACAAGATTACACTTCATTTACATTCATATATGTCATCTTCATTCATCTTCTGAGGTAATACCTTATGGTGGTTCCAGAGACTAAACAGAAAAGAAAGAAGGGGTAGAAGTTTCTATAATTCTAAGTTTCTAACAGCCCTAGAAGTTTCTATAAAAGTAGCTTTAGAAAATAATAGAAAGGAATGAATGAAGATAGGAAAGGAGATATGGGGTAGAAAAGTTACAGTTTGTCGAAAATATTGGTTAAAGCTGATGGAAGTTGGTTTGTTTGGCACATTTCTCCCGCCACCACCCCATTTGATCACCCTAAAGCATAAGACCGAATGTCTGTGCCATAAACAGCAACTGAGCCTTAAACAGTTTAACGACCAGTATCCTAAATAGCTCCTAGAGCTTATCTAACAGCATGAGCGGACTAAGCGCGGTGCCATACACCACTGACTTACATGTCCCAACTGCTCACTTGTCATATATTTGCTAAAATGGGTAGGCTCACCCCATCAACTACTAAAAATATATAGGACATCCATAAATTAAAATTTATTTCGTCTAGACTCTAGGTTGCTGAATGCCAGCAGATACCTGTCTACCATATTAAAGTGCTTGAAGCCTTAGTTGGCTGATGGTCAGCCATATATGTCTCTACATTAGTTTCACACAGGAGTGCGGTAGGAGTCTTTTCCCTTAGCTAAACTACTGATGTTGGTTGAACAAAGCAACCGCGTCAAGGAACTCCCACATGGTCTGACAATGCGGCTCTCACCACATTGACTTGCCGCTTGTGAGTGACCAATTTTCCCCTTGACCTCTAAGTTCCAGAGCTGATGGATATATGCTGATGTATGTGTGCAAAAAGTATAAAAACATAAGATGATGAAGGCAGAATATTGTATTGACATATAATAAATGAAATTAACTGAAATGCAAAGCAGGAAAGACTGGTTGAAGGAGATCTTTAATGGCATAGAAATAAATATGATTACTAAAAATAAAGATGTTCATATAGGAAAACAAGAGAAATCTCCAAATGAAGTCAGAATGAATTAGTTTCAGTGGTGCAGATAGAAAACTATTTTAAGAGGATAAAAAAGAACTAATAGGTGGAAAGATTATGTGTAAGTGCTATCTAAAGGAGAAAAGTATCGGCTAAAATAGAAGAGGAAAAATAAATTGAGGTTATTTCAAAGTAGAGTCTAAACTAGAATTTGAATTTATAAAGGTCTAAAAATGACTGCATTTATTTATCTCTATAAGAGTAGAATAGTACCCTCAATTTTAAAGAAAAGAGTGAAATTGATACCATTCATAAGAAAGTAGAAAGAAAGGAAATTAAGGATACCACACACAGTAAATGTGAAAACTATTGCATTATGTGCTTAATATTAAAAAGTATTAACTAAAATAGTTGATAGGTGAATAGACTTTGGGGTGGCCACATCCATTATACTTTATAAGATTAAGACTAATTTGCTTTCAGAAAGAGCATGGGTACAAGTCATTTTGGCCCACATTCTAATCTTAGAAGCCAAGCTTAAGAAGAATAAAGCTATTTGAATAACATTTGTACATGTGGAGAAAAAATTTGGTAATGTAGAATGGAATAAAATGTTTGGAATTTTAAGAAAAATCAAAATTAAATAGAGGAAAAAAGAGTTATTTACATTCTGTACAAGAATCACGTGGCAATTATAGCAGCAGAAGATATGGAAAGATAGAACTCTGATATAGGTAGGAGTGAGACAAGGAAGTAGTCTCTTACATAGAAGAAATAACTATCCAGCGAGAAACAGTAAAAATTTTCTAATGGCAATGTTCTTTTGGCAAAAATGAGATCATGAATGCCATATTTTTTTTTGCCGGGAGAGAGATTGAGTTTGAAATTAAATAGCATATGCTTGGATAGTTAGAATTGATTATTATTGACAATTTCGTAATTGATTATTCTGATGTAATTCCAATGTTCCAAGTACTGTCACAGATAATATTTAAATATGAGCTCCGCTGGTCGCTATGCAAACATTCAGCCGATAATCGACTTCTGTCCAGGTTCACTGGATCATCGCAGGCGCATTTGTGGCAGTAGCAGCGGTGATCCATTGTCTTAAATGTTGTACATCGCTGATCTTTTCACTGTATATAATGTTTTTAATGTATCCCCATAGAAAAAAAGTTTAGGAGTATCAAATCTGGGCTTCTCAGAGGCCAAAGCACAGGACCGGCCCAACAAATCCAACTATTACGGAATCTTTCATTGAAAGTGCGTCGAATGATAACAGCAATGTTACTTTCTTGTCCAATTTGCTAAACTTGCGGGAAAATGTACAGTTGTAGCATATTTAAATAAACACTGCCTGTGATAGTAGGCTCACGAAAAAAGAATGGGCCAGTCACACGATCGAACATCAAACTGCACCATACGTTTATTTTTGGGGAATCTCTGACATGCTCAGAGATACTCTCAGCATGTCAGAGATCCTCTGGGTTGCTGAGATCCTCTTATCCTACAATTATGTCAATACATTTAAGATAACGGATCACCGCTGCCATTGCCACAGTTACGCTTGTGATAATGCAGCGGACGTGAGGAGAAATCGATTATGGTTGGATATTTACAGAGCGACCATTGGAGCTCATATTGAAACATTCTAAGGTATGTAAAAAAACTTTTTGAATTAGTGAATTATATAAAAAGTACTCGTTTGATTATCTCTAGTAGTTTCCGAGATACGATTTTTTAAATTGCAGCAACTTTTTTGGATGACTATTTTGTGAAAAAAATTAAAAATATTTATTGAAGAACTGAAATAAAAAGTTACACATATTTCTGCAATTTAGAAAATTTTAGTTTTTGTTGGCAGTCAGTTTACATTTTTTCTCGGCATTCCTTTTCCTATTTTTATTAGAGATAAATTTCTCTAGTTGTCTTTGTCGTTCATTTTTTTTTAAATGGGTTACATTTAAAAACTTAATGTACTAATTAAGTAATTTTTTTCTAATTATTTAAAAAAATACTCTGTTTATTTAAATATAAAAATTATAACTATCGTAAAATGTAGTAGTACTTTCAGTCCAATATGATTTCTTAAAATTTTTAATTATTTTATTTTCTGAAATAAAACCGCAGTAATTTAAATAAAGTATGTTAGGAGCTATGTAAATTAAGTAAATCTGCAGTAAATTAAGACACGACAATCTCAGTTTTATGAATACTAAAAGTTAAAACTTACCTTTTCAAGAAATTCTTATATACACACAGCGGGGTGGCGAACGGTGAGGGCACAAGTCCCGCGCCGCTGACTGATTTTGCATAATCAAAATGGTTTCATTCTCATTTTTTTTTTTTTTTTTTTTTTTTTGTTTAAATCCGAATATAACTACACTTGAATATTATCACGCATACATTTCACATCGACTAATACCTGGCAAGGTTTGAGTCGAGTGGAAGCTTGTGTTGCGGTCGGACGTATTGTTGTGCGCTCTGTCTTACACTGTTTTTTTTCTATTCAACGGTTTTATATCTGATTTTTGGAATTGGGAATTGACGGTGGAAAATTTTCGGAAGTATTTTAATATAATTTGATGATTTTTGGTTGCGGACTGACCTTTTTATTGAATTTTTTTTATTTGAGTAGCCTTATTGCTATTGGCAATAAGGTTCATAGTTGACTGCTGGTCGCAGTGGTTAGTGTGAGTTAGTAGTGGTGTACCTTGAGTTGTTTTCAATTCGGGTGTAGCTTATATGTAGTGGATGGCATAGACAATTGTAACTGGTATCGACTGATAATATTGTTTATTATACTTCAAGTGATTAACTTTTGATATTGAAATTAATTTAATTAATTTCAGTTGTTGTTATCTCTTGATAAGATAGACTGCTGTAGCTTAGTTTATCAAGCTATCATTTATATATATATATATATATATATATATTTTTTTTTTGTATCAATGGATGCGGAATTGTCCCCTAAGTACAATTTCGAGACATGCGACGTCGTAGCTCCCTCCCATCTGAGGATACAGCCTCACAAGGGGCTGGACCCTCGAAGGGAGCAACTGGAAGGAGAGAGAGTGGCACAGTGGACACTGAAGGTATGGATACTACGGTGAGCACCCAGGAAAAGATTAAATGGCGGGAAACCGAGGGCAGAGTAGCCAAAAGACCTAGAGCGGGTTCTTCGGAGGAGGAAGAAACCCCTCCTACTCTTGAGCAAATTACCTACAAATTAGGTAATGCAATCACACAACTGAGACACATGACTGGCAAGGGGAGTCAAACTGCAATCAAAGCCCATGAAAGGGAACTTAAAGAAATATATGAAGACTTACAAAGACTGTGTGAAGAGAAAGCGGAGATAAGTAATCAGACCACTCAGACTGAAGGTCATTATAACAGCGAGATGTCGGACATTTTGGATGTTGATCTATCAGACGAGCAATTGATAGAGAGACTGCCCTCCAGATGGTCAAGGTGGGTGATGAACAGGATCACTCAGGTTAATGCAGCAAAACCTGGAGAGGGTAGTTGTAGACTTGAATGGCATAAGACCAAACAGCCTATATGCAGGAGCAACGCCTGGTACAATGTTTCTTCAGGAATCAACGATACTCGAAGACAGTAAGGTCACAACTAATGGTACAAGATACACAGTCATCTATGACTCCAGTTGCGGGGATAAGGAAATGGCGTCACACGTACTTAAGGCACTAAGAAGAGTAGTGGGTAACTCTGAGTCTTCAGTTTTCGTGATACCAAATGGCCCTCCGGGCATTTTGATTAGGAAAATAGTAATATATATTTTAAGGAAGGGGAAGACCTTACCAAGGATGGTCCTCCCCAATCCAAGTGACAATGCAAGACCAAGATCCAGATCGGCGTCTGTAAGGCGAGGAACCCCACCGGTCGCCGAGAGTAAAACCATTGTTGTACAAGCACAAGGGAAAACATACGCTGATCTATTAAAAACTATGAAAGAGAAAGTTAAAGTAGAGGAGGCTGGAGAAATTCTTTCTATAAGAAAGGGTAGAGATGAACAGCTAGAAGTTAGGGTAAGTGGAGTACAGAAGGCAGGGGAGTTTTCTGCAATGCTGAAGGATAGAGCAGGGGATCTTCAGGTCGATATACGTAACAAGGGAGACCGTAAAACAGTTGTACACATTAAGGACATGCTTGGAGATACTACGGAAGGTGAGCTAAAAGAGGCAATTGAGAAGGTCCTAGGAACGGGTGAGAGATTTCAAATAACATCTATGAGAGATGCATACGGTAGTACCAAAAATGCTACAGTAATTACTACTCAACGCAGCGCAACAAAGTTAATAACAGGAAGACTAAGAGTAGGCTGGGTTTGCTGTAGGACATATATCTGCATCGAAAACGAAAAATTTTACCGGTGCTGGAGCATGGGACACGGTAGAAGAGAATGCAGGGGCCCTGACCGCACCAACTTATGTTTCAACTGTGGTAATACGGGGCATTTCATCAAAGACTGTAGGCAAGCAATGAAGTGTCTCGATTGCAGAAGTACAGAACACAGAACTGGGAGTATGAGCTGCAATAAACATAATGATTAAAATATTATTAAGTAATAATAATAGAAGCCTATTATCAGGAGACCTGACGCTGGAAATAGCCACAAGATACAATGTCGACTTTCTGGTGTCTACGGAGCCTAATGTGTATTCGGCTGCCAGAGGTCAATGGATACCCGACAGGAATGGGGCTGTGGCCATCAGAAGAATACTCAATAGAGTGGATTATAACTTGTACAGCAGAGAAGACGGAATAATAGCTATTGAATTAAGTGACACGATTATTGTGCGTACATACATCAGCCCCAATTATTGCACTATAGAGTTTTTTCAAAACCAGATATTTAACCTACAGCAGATCATGACCAGATCGCGGAAAAGAGTGGTAGTGCTTGGAGATTTTAATTGTAAAACTACTGTAGCGGGTGCCAATTCTACAAATGCTAGAGGTAGAATTCTCGAGGACTTGTTGGAGGTTACGGGTGCGTGCTGTATAAATGATGGGGCTCCTACATACAGCGCAAGAGGTCACCAATCAACAATAGACCTGGTAATTGTGGATAGTAGGTTTAGAGCAGATACCGTCGAGTTTGCTGTCCTTACCGACGAAACTGCTAGTGATCACAAGACCGTATTGGTTAACATCAGAGATTGTCCAAGGCGGGTAAGGCAGGATAATATTATCTCTAGATTAACGGATTGCCAGATACACCGGGTGTCAAATAATGCGGCAAACAGGATTAGGAACTGTGAAAACATAGAACCGGAGAAATTTCAAGAAATAATCAAAGAGGAAATTGCTAACATACCGCAGTCCGGTAATAGATATCATCCGGTGTACTGGTGGACCAGAGAAATCGAAGACCAAAGGAAAATCATGCAGCGTCACAAAAGAACTGCTCAGAGGTTGCGAGCAAGGAATAGTAACGATGAAGAAAGTCGACGTGCTGCCCAAGACTATAGACAGGCCAGGAAAAAGGTTAACTTTCTCATTAAGCAATCTAAGACGAATAAATGGCAAGAGCTCTGTAACGAACTTGACACTGACCCTTGGGGGAAAGCTTTTAAGATAATTACCAAAAGGGTAGGTAGAGAGGTGCCAACGTTGAGTAAGAGGAAGCGGAACGACAAGTTAGGATTCTTTTCCCTAGACCTGAAAATCTGAATAGGGAAACAATTGTTTGTGAAGGTGGCAGATTCACAGAACAAGAGGTAATGGAGGTCACTAAAAGTTGAAAAACCGGAAAAGTCCAGGGCCGGATGGCATACCTGCGGCCATCATCAAGACTATAGCAGGAATAATACCCTGGGAAATTGTGGATCTGGCTAGTTATGGTCTACAAAACTGTAATTTTCCTGGCTGCTGGAAAGCAGCCAGGACGGTTTTTATACCCAAGGCGGGGGTAAATAATGGATATAGGCCGATTACTCTTATTAATAATATGGTAAAGGTGGTTGAGAGGCTAATAGAAGTCAGGCTTAGGGCAGAGCTTGAGGAAAAGGGCTGTCTACATCCACAACAATATGGATTCAGAAAAGGCCGATCTACCATAAATGCCTTAGAGAAAGTTAAAAATTGGGCTTTAAATAGCAGGAGCGGTACCTGGAGGACCAGGAAAATCCCCCTAGTGATAATGCTGGACATTAGGAACGCGTTTGGATCAGTTCCCTGGTTATCTATAATTGATGCATTGCATGAGATGCGAATAAGTGAATATCTAATAAATCAAGTTAATCACTATCTACATCAAAGGTTTCTTGAGATCAAAACCTTGGAAGGTAAGGCAGTTTTCCAGATGTTTGGTGGCGTTCCTCAAGGTTCTGTGCTGGGCCCAACCTTGTGGGACATTTTTTATGACACAGTCTTCAGACTGAATTATCCTGAAGGAGTTACTGCAATTGGCTATGCTGATGACATAGCAATCCTCGTTGAGGATAGGGATGTAGATAACTTAGAACGCAAAGCCAATCTGGCATTAGGAATTATAGATGAATGGTTACAAAGAAGCCAACTACAGATAGCCCCAGGGAAGTCCAGTTGTATTGCCCTTTCCGGCAGAAGACCTATTAGAGGTATAAATTTGAATATCAGAGGAGAGCCAATTATGCAAGTCAATGAGGCAAAATATCTGGGAGTCATACTCGATAAAAATTTGAGATTTAGCAGACACATCGATATGATATGTAGTAGGGTCACTCCAATGGTCAAAGCTCTGAGAGGACTCTTCCAGAACCATGGAACACCAAAAATAGAAACTAGGAAATTAATAACTGCTGCAACAACATCAATGATATTATACGCGGCCCCGGTTTGGGGACATACAATTAGTATTAAACAGAATAAAGGAAAATTGAGAAGAGCGCATAGACTTGCACTGTTGAGGGTGGCCGCTAATTACAGAACGGTGTCCTATGACGCGCTTTGCGTAATAACAGAGGTTCTACCAATAGACCTGCAGATTAAAAGCAGGATGCTTAGATATGAGGGACTACCACAAGACGAGATAGCGGCTCAATTGGAGCAAGAATGGCAATTGGAATGGTCACGCTCAAGAGTCGGGGATTGGACTAGAAGACTAATCCCTGATATAGGTAGGTGGTATGGAAGTAGACGCGGAAACGTTGACTTCTATATGATACAGTTATTATCGGGGCATGGATCTTTCGGGCAGTACCTAGCCAGAATTGCAAAAAGGGACACACCACAATGTGTTTATTGTGAGGAAACAGATAATGCGGAGCACACTATATTTGTATGTCCTAGATGAGCTGAAAACAGGAGGGTAATTATAACAAATCGATTAACACAGGATAATCTAATTAATTGGATGGTACAAAATCAAGAGAACTGGGACTGGTTCAGAAGGTTTGCTGGAGAGATCCTGAGAACTAAGGAAGAAGAGGGCGGTAGACTGTGATTAAGTTAAGTAGGGAAGGGTGGACAGTCTCTCTGTGGAGGGCCCGTATGCCCTGGTATGCGGGTTCCTGCGAAGGGGGAGAACTCCAGGGGAGATGGGAATAAAAGAAAAGACCGAGTCCCAGCCGGCGGTGTTTCTCCCTGCGGGCGTCTAGGCGCTTTGTGGGGTGGGTACCGTCGGTTAGAGGCATAGGCGTAAAGACCGAGACCCGGTTCCCTGTGGAGGGGCAGGGGGACGGCATCGCCGGACCTTGGCCCTAACGCGGGGGATTAGAGGCAGGCAAAAAATAAAACAAAAGATCCAAGACCGGGGGGGCCAACCTGCCGTGCCGGATGTAAAGCTGGTGGGTGGGGGACGCCCCCTTTGAGTAGAAGGACACTCTCCCCAACTGAGTATACTTAAATGGATATCCGGTCGGGGAGAGTAGGGTGAAAAAAAAAAATAAATAAAAAAATACCTGGCAAGGTTGGGTGCTTTGAGTCAATGAAGGCTTGCATTCAGCTAGCGAGGAAAGTAAAAAACATATGTTTCGTTGTGCTTGCGTTGGAACACCTGATTGTACATCGTAAGTTTTTATCGCTTGTTGTGAATAGAAATAAAATATTTGTATTAAAAATGAAAACAAGGGTTTAATTTAGTATATTATTGAACTTTACTGAATAATAACTAGAAATATCTGTATTATCGAGACAAAGGAAAACATGATTTTGTTGTTGTTATCGTACTACTAAAGAATATATTTTTACGTTGTGTATCATAATGTGAACCTAGAACTTGTTCCGAGGTTACTGAAAAATCACCCAGGAAACTGTTGTTTAATGAAAGGTGCCGGAAATTGTGTTGTGTCGTGAGGTTGATTCATGAGTTTGATATATATTTTACTCGCTATCTGTTTTCGAGAAATTGTCTGTAAATTTTGCAGGGATTCTCACTCCTTGTGTAATTAAATAAAATGAAGTTCGAAGATTATAGTATATTTTATAGTATATTACTATTTATGTGGGTTGAATACTTATGGGAATTTAACCTATCCCTTCGTCAGCAAGTAGTGTATAAAAAATCACTTGAAATACCATGAATTAAAAGGTATAATTCCAAAAAAAAAAAACATGAGAAAGCTAGAATTTATGGTCTTGATAGAAATACATTTCTATTATTAAACAGTTTTGTAGTATTGTTACAACAACGTTGGATGGATTAGTTTATTTTTGTAACATGAGCAGATCACTTATAACACTGCTGCACTTTGAAAATTATGAAATATTATAGAGTGCAACATTTATGCTTATTATGAATACTTTTAAATACTAATTAGATAACTGTTCAGCATATATTGGAAGAAAACGTGGGCTAGATAAACAGACTGTACCTGTTTATATTAAAGATAAAATAAAAAGTTACATAGTATCATATTTGATTATGTTGCCATTGAAATTTGCACAATTGCACATTGTGAGAGTTGGTGGTGATTATTCCTTCATAATTTTATGGTTGTTTGCTGCTGACGCTGCATTTTCCCTTCTTTCAATTTATCCGTTAAATATTGCTCCAGTATTTGATAAGTATATTGCATTACCCAATGGTGAAATTAAAACAAGAATTGAACAACTTGCTGCTGGTACTCATTTTCCATTATATAAATTATATGTTTTTGAAGGTTCAGAAAGATCAGTTCATAGCAATACTTGTTTCAGTGTGTTCTTCAAAAACAAAAGGATTGTATTATTTGATACTCTGTTAAAAGATTACGTACTAAGTAATAAAGATAATAAGAAGGATGATAATAAGGAAGAAAATAAACTAGAAGAAAAAAAAAGGGATGTGATAATCAGGAAGTTGTAGCTTTATGAAGGCATGAATTGGGTCACTGCAAATTAAATCATTTTGCTAAAAATATTATCATTGTGCAAGTGAATTTGTTCTTTTCGTTCATGGCATTTGGTTTTTTGTTTAAATGTAAAGTACTGTATTGTGCATTTGGATTTTACAATGAACCAGTTCTTATTGGATTAGTGGTAGTACTGCAGTTTATATTTTCTCTATAACACTGAGCTGTGTTGCTTTTTAACTAGTCTCAACAGAAGATTTGAATTCCAAGCTGATGCATTTGCTAAATCTTTATGGAAAGCCACAAAAATTTAAAAAGAGCTTTAATAAAATTGAATCAAGATAATTTTGATTTTTCAGTATATGATTGATTGTTTTATGTATAGTATCATTCACATCCACCTCTTCTAGAACGATTGAAAGCACTGGATAAGTCAGACTGATTAATCAGTTAATTTTTATCATTCTGTAATATAATATTTATAAATAAATTAATTATTGTAATTACTATTATTTTTAATATTTATTAAAAAAAATTATAATCACTCTTTATTATTCGAATATGTTTAAAAAAAATATTTGTGAAAAATGTTACTTCTTTAGTTAATTATAAAAATATTTTTATTATTTAGGTTTTGTAAAAATAGTAGATCATGATGTCATAATATAATTATTTCTTTAATCAGATGTTCTAAAATTCTTTTCTCCTTTTCATCTGGTATGTGTATTTCACTTCAAGTTTGTTTGTATATTGTGCATAAGTGAATGTTTTTATACAAAACTTCCTGGTCTTTTGGCAAATGTAATTAGTACATATACATATCATTGATTTTCTTTTAGATATGATACAATTTCCATTGAAATTATATCACATCTATATATTTTTTTTAATAAATATTGATATAGAAGTTCTGTGATATCTTTGCTGCTATCATATTTAACCATGTTCTGATATTTGTTGATCAGTACTAGGATTGATAGATCTTGAGAATAATGAACAAAAACGGATAAAAAAAATAGTAATTCTATATTTATATGTAATTTAATTTTACATAAAAATTGTTATTAATTGTTTAAAAAATAAATATGTTAAAAAAATCATATGGGTCTTCTATATTAGTTATTTTATTATTATATCATAGTTAACAGTAATGCCAATGTATTTCATTTTTATAGTCATTTATTTTAATCTGTTCTGGAAGACCAAATGATGAGTCTTCAAAATTTTAGATTATATCCGTGGCCAGAGGACCAGTATGAGTACATATACTGTTTACTTTATTTACTTGTATTACGTTTTTCTGTATTTAATGTAGTGTTTATTTGTTTTTTATAATATTGCTATTAGAACATTTTCCAACATGACTATTAGAGACAGGGATGCAAGCAAAAGTATATGTGTGTCTGATTAACTGAAGAGTAAAGAAAGAAAGAAGAAATTGCGAAAAAATTGAGAGAAACTCACTTGCAAATGTTAAAAAACTGAAAATGTGCAACAAATTGAAGAATTACTGGAATTCACAATTTTTACTGGAATTTCAAACTTGTGGGAATGAAATTACTTCAAGTGATGCTCATGAAAAACACCCTGAACATCATAAAGCCAGCTCTCGTTTTAATGAAGAGGAAAGCGATGATAAGGAAACTGAAGAATGGGAAAATATTCATGAAGTAGAGCGAAACTTACAGAAGGAGGATTTAAGAACAAGATGAATTATTTCAGGGACCGTAGTTTCAAGACAATCAACCAAGCAACCCAGACGAAAATGTCAATATCAATGATCCTCGTACTTGGCCTGAAATTATAAATGATAAATTTGGGATGTCTCAAAATGGCATGACAAGTAAAAAACTACAATTTTCCGAAACATAAAAATAACTGAAGTTTTTCTGAAAATTGTAAGAAAATTAACGAATGGGGAACATTAAGAATGAAGATGGTTATTGTACTCAAAGTACAAAGATGCCACATTGCATTGTTAGTAAGTTATTCTCTTCAAATGTCACTTGTTTGTATTTAACTGCACTTTAATGATTGGATACATTTAAGTTTGCGATTACAAAGTAATGAAAAAATTAGATTATCATTTACAAGCTGTGTACAAATCTTTACAACTTGAAAAGTATTTGAAAATAGGGAACACAATTGACAAAGTACATAAAACAATTAAAAACTGAAACACAGCTTTTAAAATGTGTGACCGAATAGTAGCTGCAATTTTATATTTATCAGACCACAATTTGGCATTCAAGTGAAGTAGCGATGCTTTACATAAGCCGTAGAATGATTATTTCTTAGGTCTGGTAGAATTACTTGGAAGTAATAATTGTGTCAAATCTTGCAAGATTTGATAAATCAATCGTGAAGGAATCGTTTCATAACTGGTTTATAATGATTCCTTGGGTTTATAATGATTCCTTAACATTTGGGTTGTTGCATAGAATCAGCATAGAGTTCCTATTTAACTCATAGAATACAAGATGAACTGAGCCTATTTCATCTGGTGAAGAATATTTTCAAATTTAATGTTTTCTAGTCAAAATCAATAGTGCGATCATTTATTTTAAGAAAAGATTCAAAATTTATCATGAACATGAGACATCATACAGGTTTTCAACACACTGAGATGGTGTTGGGTTAGGTGGTGCACAGAATTGGGATAGGTGGTAGTGTGGGATGATGATCCCACAGTGTATGTTTGAATTTACAAATATCCCAAAGGAAGAAAAGGACACGCTAAATGTTAAGACCTACTGCCCCCATACATTTTCATATTAGAAGATAACATAGTCAAGGAAATCGCGCCTTAGAAACTAATCTGGATGGCTCTCATAGGTCTATCTTGTTGAGAGATAATTTTCTTGTATGTTAAATGACTATTGATTTCAGGAATTGAAAAAGTATTACAGGGGAAGGTAAAGCTTTCTAGTACTAGTAACAGGAGGGTACTCTATGTAGAAGAGTCACAGCCCGTCTCTGTCAACTTCATAAACATAAGGTCCAATAATAATTAAAAAGAAAGAAATTATAAACCAGATGGTGACTTTGAAATTGTGTAATGTCTCTCATGAAACACTTGTTGTAGGAGACCATTGACAGAAGTTTCATTTATTAACAAAACTTGTTAAATGCAAATTAGCTTCTTTAACCATTATTAACTTGCTTAACAGCTATTCATTTTTATTAAAAAACGGTAAAATTAAGACATCTTTTCTCATTTTCCTAGTCTTGTCCATGCAGTGCATTAGTAACTTCAATTTTTTCAAGATGCAAGTGTAGATCTTTGTCATATCTGCCAAACCCTGTCTTCAGACATGCTGAATGAGAAGATGAAGATGTGTTAAGTGTCATAACTCTGTTCAGTTTTCTCATTGCAATTGCATTCTCAGGTGTACCTACATTACTATGTTTCTGCATTACTACCTTTTCTTTTGTAGTATATAGCCAGTCCCTTCAACATTTCAAATTCAGGTATTTATAGCGCAATCTGACGTTTGCGATTAACAGTGATGAATATCTAGCTGTCATCAAAATTTATGTAGAGAAATCACATAACTGTCACAACTTTTGTAAAAGGATTTCACTGCAAAATTACATTAAACCTCAGCCCAAGCTTACTTTGAAGCTACAATATTTATGATTCTATATAACATAATAGTTTTGTTCAAGGGTGCCGAAATACAACAGGTTGGACTACAAGATTAAATACTATTTGTTTAATTCTGTCTTACTTACTGAATACATTTTTATTAGTTTATAATGTGGATTATGTGCAGTTTTAACATTATCATTTTCTGTTTTTGCACATCAATTTTAAGAAAATAATATTTGAAACAACTCTGTATTTATTATAATTGATTTGATGTATACTAGTATATATTAGTACTAGTATTATTACTTTGGAAGAAATACAAAATAAAAGTAATATTTAAAATGTCTAATTTTTGCATTTCAACAGTAATCTAAAACAATTTTAATAATAAATTTAATCTTTATAATTTTATAATTTAAACACTCAGTCATAAAGGTCAAAAAATAAAATACAATATATAAAATAAAAAATAAAAGCCAAAAATATGAAATAAAGGCCAAAATAAATCCAATATACTGATAAATAAGAACAATAGAAATAAATGAAAACAATTGAGCAGTTTTATGCAAACAGGGTGCAAGTAGCAAAAATTCATTTTGAGAATTTCATTGTTGAAATTTTACTGAATCTGTATTTATAAAAAAAAACAATTTCAAGTAAACCTCTAATGGTTATATCACCAAATATTGTTTTTCCATTGTATGATGAAGACAATTTGAAATCTGATCTCATAAAATGAAAGTGGTAATACTATACAATAATAACACAAGCGTGTGATGGTTGTGTTTTTTAGTTATTTATAATTGATTCTTATGCATGTTTTAGCACTGAATCCGAAAATAACCTTCATTTTTTCCATCATATCAGGAGTTTTCGCAAATTTCAAAATATGTAAAAATTTGAAAATTACAAAAATATGATACAGTAAAATAGATATAAAATATTTTTTTTTTTATAATATATTAATAAATATGTTAAGTTCTTTGGCTTATACTTTGCATTGTTATAGCTAAGCAGTTGAGTGGTTAGAGAGGAGGGAGGGGGGAGGAAATTTACCCCTTAATTTCTAAAGAAAATTGCCACAAGATAAGCCTAATTTCTATTATAACGCATTTTAAAATTAACTTATTTAATCCATTTTTATGAGATATGTCATACCTTTGGAAACCACTCACAAAGCATATAAAAGTTTCTTTGGATGGCTTATACTCTGCTTCACACTTTTGCTTCTATGTTCTCTATAGGGTTCATTTCGGTGTAACATCCAACAATAGTCTGCCATCATTGTAGTAGTCCATTTTCCTTGTTACCTCCTTTCCATTTCTTTCATGTTCTGATGAAATCTCTCACCCATCTCTTTGATAATGGCAACCAGATTTTCAGGAAAATATAGCCCACATGTGAATTTAGGAAATGAACCTTCTAGCTCATGGACCAGCCTAAATTTTTGTACTTCTGCAGCATGTTCTCAACTATTAATTTGAAGTTTGGATCCTTCTTATTGCCCATAAACTTGGATACTATGTCTTTAAAGGCTCCCCAGGCTTCTTTTTCTGCAACTTCCATTTGTTTCTCAAAATTACTATTTTTGAAAAGTTTTTTAATGTCTGGACCAGTAAAGAGATCCTCTTTTAGTTTGGTGGTTGATAAGACTGGAAATTTGTCACAGATGTATTTAAAACATTTACTTTCTGTTGGTAAGGCTTTGACAAATTGCTTCATCAAGCCTAACTTGATATGTAGAGGTGGAAGGAGAACTTTATCCCATTCACACAGAAAACATGGAAACTCTGTGTATCCTCCTTGCTGTCGTAGGAGTATTGATATTATCTTGAGATTGCCACATATAATCCAGTTATGATTGTTGTATTTAATTTTATCAAGAACAAATACCAAATTATCATAACCCTCTTTTAAATGGACAGAATGTCCGATGAGTACTGATGAATACCTACTCTCATTATAAAGAAAGACAACTATGAGGCTTCTTTTGGATGAATCTATGAATAGTCTCTAATTGGTACTTTCATACAAAATGTTAAATTGAGTCAAAAGTCCACGTACATCAGAGCAGAAGACTAAGTCTACTTCTTCCGAAAAATAAGGAAGAAAATTCTTTTCTCTGTATCTGAACCAGGAAAATGAGGTGCAAGCTGCTAGCAGGTTCTTCACTTTAAGCCTCAAACCAAGCAATTCTGAATTTTCTTTGGTTGGTTTAGAATTGGCTAGTACCTCTGGACCATGAGGAACCGGGCATATAGCAGATGGCATAATTGGATTGACAATTCTTATTTATTCTTCAAATGAAACCGTGAACACCAGTCAAACAAAAGTAACAATCATTGGTGTGATTTTGTGGCTCTCGCCACACCACTCGAACTCCAAATCTGAACGCTTCTTGTTCACCTTTTGACCACTGTCTGTCCTTCAACACACTTGTAGCGAAAGTAATGAGATGACCAAATTTTCTCTTGTTTCCTATTTTCCTTTGAAAAACGCAAAGTACAGTTGTTGAACAAAACTTGTTATATATCTTTTTTGCCTTTCCATCATTAACTCACCACAAATGTAACAAAAAGAATCTACAGAATGCCTTGAAGCCATTTTGAAAATAGAACGTTTGCTTTATGGCCTGAAAATATATTTTCCATCGACAAAAATGTGTTTGACCATAGAGGACTGAAGAAAACTCGATTTACGCACACTGATGGTTGAAATAGCATTGATAGAAGTTGCATGATGCATGACTAGCATGGATAGCTGCCAATAAACATGTTACATCTTGTTAAAATCTGTTGGCCAAACTGTCAACTCCATGCTTTCACTGAGCAATGGAGAGCTAACTCTCCCACGTCTCATCATCTTCAACCCATTGCTCTCCCCATGGCCTCCTCTTCAGACCACTCAAATGTTTTTCCATAAGAATGCATATTATAAGCCAAAAAAGTGAATATATTAAATTGATATATTATTTTTAAAAAAACGTTTTGTCTATTTGTAGTATCAAATTTTTGCAATTTTTCAACTTCTTACAAATTTTGAAATTTGCAATTTATGAAAAAAACCGATGTGGTGAAAAAAAAAAGATTATTTTTGGATTTATTGCTAAATATACGTAGAAATCAATTATCGAAAGTTAAAAAACATTCCGCAACCCAAATTTTGCAAGCTTGTGTAATTTGTCAACTTCTTCTCCATACTCTCTCACTAAATCATCAAAATTTATTTCCTCATCAACATTTTCTTCAAGAAGCATCTCATCTGATAAAAATTTTCTACTTTTGCCTGCAATTCCTCATTTTTTGTAGATGCATCCACTATATCTTCTAGATCACTTCTTCCCACCTCCTCTAGACCATGATTAGAGTTGCTGTCTTCTTCAGTTAAATCAGACCTTTCTTCAGATTTGTTGTTTAAAATATTGAACCACTTCACATATTGTGGTTTTAAAAAAATTAAAAAACTTTGTGTATCTTTCTCTTTTTCTGGTTTCATTGGATTTCTTTTCACTAATGTTAAGCTTTCTTCAAAATTATCATTAAAAGTAACTAATGGTTTCATGAACTCATGAATTGGAATGGAATATAGTGTTCAGTGTAGCTTGAGGAAGCCAGTAGCATTCCACATGGTTTGTAACAGTTTTACATACAGACTGTACAGCAAAAACATTTCCTTTAGAATTTGGGATTTAGGTAGGGTAAACTCCTTAAGTTGATCATCTCACTCTTTTAGAATTCTGCTACAGTGAATAAAATTTAAAAAACTCACCAGTTATTTTTAAGTATTCATTTCCAGTGTATAATTTTCTAGTTTTTAACTTTTTTGAATATGTACCAAAATTTCTATAGTTTGACTATAACTATGTCCCTGTACAGGAAACAAGTGGTAAATTGTATTTAGGTTTTTGGCAAAAAATGAACTGAAACAACAAATGGTTATATTTTTGTTCTGACCTCCTACATTGTCAGACAAAATGTGAATCTCTGTGTAGTGGTGTCCTACCATTTTGTTATTTATAAAATCTAGTAAACAGGAAGCTACAGTGTCAGGATTTTTTCTTTATTCTGCTTCAGGAAATATGTACATTACGGAGCTACCATCATTGTAACAGTGAATATTAAAAATGTTTATCTGTATTAGCCTTTTATAAATCTGTGCGTTTACATGAAATTTTGGGACAGGTAAATTCTGTCCATAGTCAAATTGAAGGACAAGCACATTCGAATTAGCTTCTAGACATTTTTCTATAATTTCTTTCTTACTTATTTGATGGACCTCAACTCCTTTTAAATGAGATGTAATTTTGGTCTTCACAGTGTTGTCATTTGGATTAACCTTCAGTTGTTGGTTACATGAGAAGCAAAAATCATACATCTGTTCAAGGTTTTCCAAAAGCAAGCATTGTATTGTTATTGAAATATTTATAGTATGAAGCATCATAATTCATTAGAAGATGTTTTCTGTTTTTTTATTTATAATATTCTCTAAATAAGTCAAATAAGATCTTAACATTAAGAGAAGGATTTTCAAAATATAATTTGTTAGACTTTCTTGGACTGTAGTGGGACTTTGTATGAGATATAGTTAGTAAATGATCTTCTAACATCTCCTGTACTGTTGATTCTATTTTGTTGCGTCTATTTTCATGTTTGCCTCAATGATCACTGAAAGCAACTAAACCTTCTTTACTTTTTTGTTGAACAACACGAATTCTTTTTTCTGAAATTTGCAAGAGTAGCAAAATAATTTTCCTACAGACTTTGACACTTCCTTCACTTAAAGAAAGAGAGCATTCCCATAAATTAGCTACATTCTTGTCATTCATTTTAGTTTTTTCTCTTCTTTCCTAACAAAGCAACTATTTAAATAAATATTTCGTTTAAAATTGTCTGCTAAAGTATAAAGTTGTAAAACAATTCACCTTGCTCCTGATGACTAACATTTTTATAAAATTTCTTTGGACAACAGTTATTAATATAACTGAATGTTTTCTTATTGACGGTGACCCCTGACAAGTGAAGAGTACATCACGAGTTTGCAGTGTTGACAGTGGGTGATAGCAGGAAGTTATTCGGTAAGTTATTGGTAAAAGTAATGAAAGTGATAGCATTCTATTCATTCATAAAGTGTAGGATGTAGGGTTATATTGTAAACAGTAAAAGTAATAATATTTGTTGAAAACTGTATTGTATGTACTTCAGACTTTTCTAGTGATATCTTGTTAATGCAATATAAGGATCTTAGTGGTCACTTATAAAGTTTTTACTAAATTAGACTGTATTCTGGTTTTTATAATTAACTGCCTTTAAACAAATCTTCTCCTTATTTGAATTACTATTTTGTATGTTATATATACATGTTGTGATTATTATTATCATCACCATCGTTGTTGATGTCATTAATTTTTTAATGACAACACGTCATTAAAAAATGACGTGTTGGGGCTCTTTTGATAGATGCAAAAGAGCCCTAAACATTATAAAATGTTTATCGAACTTAAATTGGGGCTCAGACAAAGAGACATTTTTTTATTAGTTATTTTGTTTCTAGTTCTTTAGGGTAATAAGTTGTATTTATAAAAAATGATTATGTTTGTTAGTCTCTCAATATCGTTGTCGAATCACAAACACGCGACATTATCATCCTCATCTCATTGGGCCATAGGGTGTTGCTTGTTGTTCACTAGTTGAAAGACTGTTGCAACATGCACTTATGTGGTGGGGGGGGGGGATAAATAAATATATATATTTTAATATAGTAATAATTTTAATACTTTTTTGAATCAGTTGATTTAGGATTTGATTTTTGATAGGATATTGGTATTTTGTTAACAAAATACTAATCTCTTATCTTGGTGATCTCTTATTATTCCATCCATATCATCTTCTTCTTTAAAATACTTTCGAAGTATATGCTACTGAATAACCAACAATTTCAAGTTATTATATTGATTGTTTTACATTTTTTATGAATTTAAAAATTACAGCCATAAAAAATAAATTATAAAAATAAAAATTGAATTGTACAATTTTTTTATAGTAATGCAAGCTTTTATTTAATTTTATTACTTAAAGCCTCAAATATTTTTTTTCCATTGTTAGTTGCATCAACGATAAAATCATTAACAACTTAAATAAACTAAGTGTTTGTGTTTATAAATAATTAGACAATAAATACCAAATATTTGAATAACAAATCAAAACAGGAATATGACCACTAGACTATTTTCACTGTGCACTCAGTTACTTCACATAAACCAAACCGCTAAATTGAGTTCTTCGTTCCATTATCACTGAGAAATTGCAAAAGTTTTTTTGGTGTATTACTATCCTTCACATCTGAATCCAGGTTTAATTGTCGATGAATAGTCTCAAACATTGGGCAATCTGGAAATAAGTGGTTAATGGAGCATTTTACAGTGCACACCACACAGTTCTGCTGAGGGAAACCTAAATAGGTAGGTGAGGGTGAATTTTGGGTGCCCAATCCTCAGCCGCATTAGGATTACTTATAATACCTTTGCTAACGTTTTAAGTGACTATTTTCTTAATTTTTATTCCATTACACTACACTGTGTCATATTTAACTATTAACTTTTTAATATATATTGCCACAATTACATTACCCTATCCTTTCTTTTTGTAGCTTGATCATTATAATATGCTCAGGCAGCTGAATACCACTGCAAAACGCAAATTATTAGAACTTTATAATCAAATATGGCGGGATGGAACGTACCCGCAGCAGTGGAAAAAAGCTCACGTTGTTAAAGTACCAAAGAAAAATAAAAATTTAACAGATCCCAATAGCTACCGTCCTATTTCTTTAACGTGTGCTATCGGAAAAATATTTGAAAAAATGATTAATAATCGACTTGTCTGGGTTTTGGAAAAAGAAAACCTGATATCACCGTATCAAGCAGGTTTTCGGCAATACCATTCTACCACTGATCAAATGATCAGCTTAGAGGACGTTATATATAAAACAGCTTCATTACAAGGAAACATTGTGTCGGAGTCTTCTTTGATCTTCAGAAGGCTTTCGATATGACCTGGCGTTATGGTATAATGCTCCAGATACATGAATGGGGCATTCCTGGCAATCTGCCTATACTACTCAGCAACTATATGAATGACCGAACCTTCCAAGTACGCGTCAACAATGAATATTCATGTGAAAGAATCTTGCAAAATGGCATACCACAAGGTTCGCCGTTGAGCGGTACCTTGTTTACCATTGCCATTAATAAATTGATATTAGCCATTCCAGTAGAAATCAGCAAAAGCGTCTATGTTGATGATTTGGCAATTATGTATGCCAGCAACAAGACTGCTATGGTGAGGTACAAATTGCAACGAGCGATCTACGCTCTAAATGAAGTTGCAAGGAATAACGGATTCCAATTCTCACCAGAAAAAACGTGCTGTGTACACTTTTGTAGGAAGAGAATTCCTCATCAAAGTCCTGCGTTGACAATTGATGATAATCCAATACAATATAAAGACAACGTAAGATATTTAGGACTAGTATTGGATAAATCCCTTACATGGGGATTACATATACACGACTTGAGTGATAGATGCAAAAGAGCCCTAAACATTATAAAATGTTTATCGAACTTAAATTGGGGCTCAGACAAAGAGACATTAATGAGATTGTATAAAGCATTGGTTCAATCTAAACTAGACTATGGATGTATCGTATATTCATCCGCTAGAAAGTCGCACTTAAGAAAGTTAGACGTAGTTCATAATAGCGGAATAAGATATGCAACAGGAGCTTTCCGCTCAAGTCCGGCGGCTAGTCTGATGTCTGAAGCCGGAATAATGCCACTACATTATAGAAGAGAGATCCTTTTGTTAACATATGCAGCAAATGTATGGGCTTTCCCTGCTCATATAAATAATAAATTGATTACGAATCATCCTATGGTTGCAGTATATGAACATCAAGCTACCGATTCCAGACCAGCCGGAATTAGGTACCACGAATTAAGAAGTAAATACGAAATTGCCATTCCAGATACATTGGCAATTTCTACTAGAGAAATACCGCCATGGCTCTTGCCAGCGGTAAATACAAGTTTGGATCTCTCTCAAGGAGAAATAAAAAAGAAACCAGCAGTGATCATCCAACAGGAATTTTTGGCAACCGTCAGTAGTTATGAAGAACATATTAGAATTTATACTGACGGTTCTAAAACCGAACATGGTGTTGGATGCTCAATATATGTAAATGGAGAAGCCCACTTTTGGAAACTGCCAGATGTGGCCAGTGTCTACACGGCAGAACTCACTGCAATTCAGCAAGCTCTTCGCTACACTGAACACTATTGCGAAGAGAGCGTGCTAATATCTTCCGATTCTTTAAGTGCACTTGTCACAATTCGGAACAAGAACATTAAGGATGTCCTAATTGCAAACATCCTGTCCATTTTATACGTTCTAAAACAACGAGGACAGCGATGCGTATTTGTATGGACTCCGGGGCATGCTGGTATTACAGGTAATCGCAGACGAAGCTGCCAGAAAGGCAACAGTCTACGATGATTTGGATGCATTTCCTGTAAGAGTGGCAGATGTTAAAAAACGTCTAACAAACATAGTAAAAAACAAGTGGAATGCTGAATGGAGGAGTTTAAATACAAAATTAAACTCAGTAAAAACTTCTCCTTATAAATGGAAAAGCGACTTTAAGTTGACTCGCCGTGAACAAGTAGCGGTGACCAGACTTAGAATCGGTCACACGCGATTAACAAATTTATATTTGTTAACCGGCGAAGTGAGACCAATGTGCGGTGTTTGTAATAAAACACTGACAATCAAGCAATAATGGAAATGAAGATAATATAGTTGCATTTTTATACGCCAGTGGACTTCTTAAAAGTCTATAAAATGAAAGTTTAAAGCTGTGACCTGTGACAAAAGAATCTCGAAGCGGTAGTTTTATATATATATATATATATATATATATATATATATATATATATATATATAAGGGAGTCTCGAAGCGTGGCACGTATAGTGACGGGAGGTAGCCCTCTTGCCTAGGCCATTTTGGCTCACCTGCACTCAAGAGCAGTGAGTTGGGGTGTGTCCGATGATGGCATGGGGGACCCTCAAGGGTGGATTGAGGGCGCGAGGCTGTGGCTGTGCGCGGTGCATGCCTGTAGTCTGTTTATAAGAAGGAGTCAACTGCCACGGCACCCTGGCGTGACTGATATACTGCTCAACGGCGGTTCTGGTCGCCCCGAGGTTGCCTAAACAAACTATAAACAAGACTCGTAGAAGAAAGAAAGAAAGAAATGGTATTGATAAGTTGAGTTTTTAATTCCATGGTCTTTTGAGAACCTTTTCTCAAATTTTAATATTGGGGCCCTTTACACTCCGTAAGTGTTGTGATTGTCCTTGTCTTTTGTGTCTTAATGTTTTATGTAGTTTGTGCTTTTAAATAAAATGTAAGGGCCTTTACACCCTTACATATGACGATCCAGATGGTGATACTAATTTCCTTTAAAGAATGTGACGAGGGCTAATGACCTTAGCAGTCGATGCCCGTAAAAATTCAGATAAAAAAAAAAAAAATAATAATAATAAAACAGTTAATAAAAAAATTGTAAATACACAAATATTAATATAGTAATTACAACCACAATAATAATCAGAATAACAGTACTAATAATGCTAGTAATCGATAATGATATTACATGTCAATAATAACAAGCAATTAATACATGACATAATAAAAACAGTTAATATGGCATAAAAACAGAGCATAACCAACAACGTAATCAACAGAGATTAACAATCAAAATATTACACATCAAATAATGATAAAATGTCAGTAGTAAATAATAAATACAGATTACACACAAGAGTTCAAAGTAAATAATCGTTCAGAATTTATTCCAGGTAGATAACTAGAAATCACATTCAAATCTAATCTTATATTAACAAACAACCATACAGTGTTTACTTGCAAATACCTTTGCTATCTACCCTAACAGTTTATGAATGAAGTCTAGTGCATTATTTCTTTCACTTATACACTTAATAGTTTTACTGTAACTCAACGATTGTATTTCTGCATTATTTGGAACTACTCGTGGCGTTATCTTACTCCTATCGAACTGGATTCAGGACTCGCCTCGCTGGACTGACGTTTCGCACTCTCGTCTCGCAGGCTTACATCCGTGACTCTCCTCGCTGGGCCGTCTCGTCGTAACGTGTCGCTGGACTGGTTCGCAGAACTCCGTACAACCCACATAACTCGCAGCCTCTCCTCGCAGAACTGCCCTTGTGGGACCGACGCCGTAACGCCTCGCAGACTGGTTATAATAGAAATCTCTTTTTGGCTGGTCTTACTGGACTATTTATACTGCTAGCTTCTTTGCCTGTCGGATCGGACCCAAGTCAAATGGTGAGAACAGTTCACCGAGGCTTTTGTTGCCATGAATTCCAAACCTGGTCTCTTCTCACCGTACAACAGGTGTTCATTGCGTGTTAGCGGGCAGTGTAACTAAAGACGATTGTAAAATGGACCTGTTCTTTTCAAAAAGGGTTCTCCTTTTTGTTCCTTTCTGGATTCCTGCAATTATTATACTAATTATTATTTTCATAATAATTGGTAGGAATCCGTTACTCAGACTCGCTATACCGGTCTTATTACAATATTTTAGCGATGAAAAGGTCATTTTAAATCTGACTGAAATTCAAATCCAGAACCTTCGGGAAGAGCCAATAACGTTGTGAAGTGGTTGGTGGCATTAAATTTATAGGCTTATATTTTTGGTAATTTTTTATTAAATAAATTTTTCAAAATTAATATAAAAGATTATAATTTAATCAATAGTTTCCTCATTCTGTTTTGATGTGTATAAACCTTATGTAAAGAGATTAAAAATTATTATTAAATATATTAAAACAATTAAAATGAATTAATTAAAATAAACTGTAAACTTTATTTAATAAAAAAGCAGTACGTTTTTATTGTTATTTAAGTTTTCCCCTGGAAATTATAAATATATAAGTCTAGATACTTAAACATAGTAAACCTAAGTAAACTTTGTGTATATATACGAATATCTGTTCTCTAGATTTATTCTGGAAAGAACAATAAATTGTAAATGAGAAACATCCGCCTCACTACTGGTTATTGAGGTGATCTAGGTGGTTAAAAGTATTTTCTTTTTCAGCTCCGCATTTTAACTACTGGTTGGTGAAGCCGTAACAAATAGTGTAGGTTGCATCACATCAAGAAATAATCATTACGGTGATAGGAAAAATATGTTGTATAAGTTAAAAGTTATAAGGTCTTTTGTACTGTACATGTAATATTAGATAAAGGTTTTTTCTTCTACTTCTATGGGAGTACGAGAAAAATTCTTGTCTTAATGAGAATTTTTTTCGTTAATAGTAAACTTAAACCTGTGCAAATGATCTTAAAAAACTAAAATTATAAAAAGAGATTGCGAGTAATAAATTAAAAAAATTAATCTTTTGTTTATAGGTATTTTTCTTTCAATGATTTTGTTGGCAAATTAAAAATTTTTTGTGGCTTAATTTTAAGTGGTAATTTATGAGCTAAAATATAAAATAAATAACTCTGATTAAAAAAAAGGGCACAAATAAAAAGTTGTTTTCCACACCAAAATGTTCTTTTAATGGTTAAAAGTCAAGGGTAAATTGATACTAAACGAATGCGAAAAAAATTTATCACTTTTTAATGCTTTAAGTACTAGCAAAAAATTGTTTTAAATTTAAAAAACCTTTTTTTCGCGTAAACACTTTTTAACTTAAGAAAAAAAGGTAAAAAGGCTAAAAATGAGACGCAGAAATACACAAAAACACTTCCTTTGATATTGCTATTAATAGATCGTAATCAGACTCTGGCTCTGGATTATTTTCTGTCAAATAATTAACATGTGTGAAATACGAGGGTAAATCAATTATTATCCGCAATGTAGTTATAAATTTTATTGCAATACAAATAGGAAACTTACATGTCCATCATTTTTCAACTTAGTCCCCTTGCATTTCAACGCACTTGGTCCATCGTTGCACAAGCTTCCTGATGTCCTCATAAAAGAAGGTTTTCGGTTGAGCTGCGAGCCAGGAATGCACCGCTTCTTTCACTGTTTCATCCGAGGTAAATCGACGGCCCCTTAATGCCTTTTTGAGTGGACCAAACAAGTGGTAGTCAGAAGGGGCAAGATCAGGACTATACGGTTCGTAATAATGGATCCGTGTTTCATCACCAGTGATGATTCTGTCTAAGAAGGTGTCCTGTTCGTTACTATAGCGATCCAAATATTTTTGGCAGATGTCCAAGCGCGTTTGTTTATACAACTGTGCGAGTTGTTTTGGGCCCATCTTGCACAGACTTTATGAAATCCAAGTCTGTTGTGGATGATTTCGTAGGCAGAACCTAGACTAATTTGCAGACGATGTGCCACTTCATCAGTAGTTACTCGTCTGTCTAAGAAAACCATGTCAAGTGCACGTTCAATGTTTTCCCCATCTGTGGCTGTTAACGGTCGTCCGGCTCCTTCGTCGTGCGTAACACTTGTGCGGCCGTTTTTGGATTTTTAAATCCATCGGTAGACACTCCGTTGCGGCAACACACTGTTCCCGTACTGTACCAAAAGTCTTCGATGAATTTTGACTAGCCATTCATACTTAAAGGTATTATGTATTTCCGAGTTATTAAATATACCTGTGTTTAACATTGGCCATTGTTATATTTGACAACAAGATGGAGCATCTCCTCTACACTCTTTTCTTTCGTAAGGGTTCTTTTCTTACGAAACTCTTTCAAAGATTTCTGTGATATGTATTAAATACAATGAAAACCTTTCTTTTTAATTGTTTTTATTTACTGCTTTCTTATTAGAAACTGGGTAAAATGATATTTACTTACATTTCGAGATGAAATACGTGTTCCTTATAATCCTGATGTATTAAATATCACTTCAGATCCATTACACTTGCTGAATAACTTTATATTTTATTTTCTTTTTAAAAACAACTTTGTTGTAAATTCCTTTCGTTCAGTTGTTCAAGTAACTTATCAAAATAATTTTTTTCTCTCATATTCTTATTCACGCCAGTGTGAGGTTTCTTCAGACTTTGTCAAAATCCGTAATGGAGCCGTACTTTTTATTTTTAACTTGAGGAATTTTTATCTTTCATGTAACAAAAGAAGGGCGCATTAAAAAAAAAACCTATTGTAAATATTTTTCTTAATCTTTTAGGTAGATTTCATAAGAAAGCTACCTATTGTAATGGGTACCATGATTCGACATACCTAAAGGCTTTCGATAACGTAGACTGGAATAAAATGTTCAGCATTTAAAAAAAATTAGGGTTCAAATGCAGAGATAGAACAATTGCTAACATGTACAGGAACCAAACAGCAACAGTAATAATTGAAGAACATAAGAAAGAAGCCGTAATAAGAAAGGGAGTCCGACAAGGATGTTCCCTATCTCCGTTACTTTTTAATCTTTACATGGAACTAGCAGTTAATGATGTTGAAGAACAATTTAGATTCGGAGTAACAGTACAAGATACAAAGATAAAGATGTTACGATTTGCTGATGATATAGTAATTCTAGCCGAGAGTAAAAAGGATTTAGAAGAAACAATGAACGGCATAGATGAAGTCCTACGCAAGAACTATCGTATGAAAATAAGCAAGAACAAAACAAAAGTAATGAAATGTAATAGAAATAACAAAGATGGACCACTGAATGTGAAAATAGGAGGAGAAAAGATTATGGAGGTAGAAGAATTTTGTTATTTGGGAAGTAGAATTACTAAAGATGGACGAAGCAGGAGCGATATAAAATGCCGAATAGCACAAGCGAAACGAGCCTTCAGTAAGAAATATAATTTGTTTACATCAAAAATTAATTTAAATGTCAGGAAAAGATTTTTGAAAGTATATGTTTGGAGTGTCGCTTTATATGGAAGTGAAACTTGGACAATCTGAGTATCTGAGAAGAAAAGATTAGAAGCTTTTGAAATGTGGTGCTATAGGAGAATGTTAAAAATCAGATGGATGGATAAAGTGACAAATGAAGAGGTATCGCGGCAAATAGATGAAGAAAGAAGCATTTGGAAAAATATAGTTAAAAGAAGAGACAGACTTATAGGCCACATACTAAGGCATCCTGGAATAGTCGCTTTAATATTGGAAGGACAGGTAGAAGGAAAAAATTGTGTAGGCAGGCCACGTTTGGAATATGTAAAACAAATTGTTGGGGATGTAGGATGTAGAGTGTATACTGAAATGAAACGACTAGCACTAGATAGGGAATCTTGGAGAGCTGCATCAAACCAGTCAAATGACTGAAGACAAAAAAAAGAAAAAAAAAGAAAAGTTAGTCCTCTAAATATTACCTAAAATCTTTCTCTAAACAATTTTTGATATGACCAACCCTTACGGCAAGGAATGACCAAAATATTGCTGGAATTATAAGAAGATGGGGCTTGTCGTATGCTAAACCTGTGAAACTTTTATTCACATGCAACCATTGTCATTTCTTAATTTTAAGATGGAAAACTTTTTAGTCCCCTATTTAGCACCAGTGAAATCTATCTCCCTTCTGGCGTGCCGAAAGGAATGTTTTTTTTTTGTTGTTGTTGCAATTTACTGTATTTCAGATTTACTATTATTCATAAAAAATGCTTTTACGTATCCTGACCTCATAGGGGTAGACACCCTCCGCCACCCCGTCAGTTCCGAGTCCTTATGGGATTTACCAGAAATCATCTTCGAAACCTCGGCTTTTGACAAATTCCAGTCCGCTTCGGCCAGGATGCCACCGATGCGAATGCCACGAGTGACTTTCCCATTGGTGTACTACTAATTAATGAACTCAAAACAATCTCACACAGCTCACCAAGTCTTAACCAAGAATGGAAATACCTAACTAACAAAGGAATTTAACTACCTACCCGTAGAAGGTAAAAGTGAGTTCAACACACGATACGTAACATAAAAATATTTCATGGAACAATAACAACACAGTAACACTGAAACAGAACAACACAAGGACAAGAACAACAAAAACATAACTTATAAAACAAAACATCAACAAAAATAGAAGAAAAGAGAAATCCAAGCAGACCTCTAGACCCCCTCAGCAATCCTTTCCTTTGCTAAGTACACTACAATACTCTCCACTATTGCCCATTCAGTCTGGCTCCTTGAGTTTAATGCTTTTACACAGTGATGACAAATGAAACAGGAGAACAGAGAAATGCTCTCTTGAAAAATGTTCTGGCTGTTTTGTTTCACAACCAACTATAATATCACCCGTCAAAGAAAGAATCAATTAGAAATTTTTTTTGTAATTTAAATTTGATCAATACAAAACACAAAATTATAAACAGACCGTGTTAAGAGAATATAGTATTAATTATTCATATAATTTTTGCAAAGATATTTTGTTTATCGTAGTAAGGTAATCAAAGCAGCAGAACGTCACATGTGTTAAGATCTCTAAAGGTACTAATTTCCTGTTTAAAAAAAATATATATATATATTTCCCTTTAAGCAAAATAATGAGTAAATTTTTATGCTAAATGATTTGAGGAAATTGTTTATGTAATTTCTTTAAAAACGAAAGTAAAAATCCTTATAATAATTTTATAGCATTATATAGGATTAAATCCGGTTTTATTTTATGCAGTAAAAACAGGTGTATTTTTCAGGTATGTTTATGTCTAAATAAACTGAGAATAAGTTTTTATATTTTTAAATAAATGAAGTGTAATCAAGATTCTTGCTAGAGGTCAATATGGCATAAAACATGTTTCTTTTGTGATAGTAACTTGCTACTTTATTCTCGTTTATGTAAATTATGCTAAAGCGTTTATGATATTAACCTAATTACCTGCAAATTCTATTCGAATGACATAAGTAAATATATTATAAAAAAATTAATATGATTAAAAATTTACCACTTAAAATTCCTAGAATTTAATACTACTGCTGTTTTAGAGTACCCAAAAATTGGATTAAGCAATTACGTTACTCCACTTAGAGCCAGGAGCAGATCCGATCAGCACTTATATACTGAGTGTTCGGAAAAAAATTGGCGGTTTTAAATTACATTTTCTTTATTACATTCAGAATTACAGATTTACGTGTTTATTATATGAAAGTTCAAAGACTAAAATTTTTTTACTTCTTAACGTAACTCAATACAGCCCTACAGACATCAAACTGATAATCCTCCTCATTCTCAATCTCCTCCTCATTTGAGTTTTCTGGTGAGGATGTGGTTCCTCTGCGGGAATTCTTTGGGGCAGGTGCTCTAGTGACTGTATTTTTTCTTGGTACATGTAGCCCCAAAAGAAGAAATCCATCAATGTCAAATCGGGACTTCGATGGGACCAAGCGATGGTAGCTTCTCTGCCTACCCAGTCTTCTGGGAACCTAACATTGGGCGCAGTCCGCAAAACGTTTGAGAGATGTAGAGGCCTCCATCCTGTTGGAAAATGAGGCCTTCATATTTACAATCTTCGGAAACACAAAGTTCTCTAACATGTCCCAGTACTCTATGCTCATTGGTAACAGTATATTCTTAAAAAAAAAAAGTAGAGGCCTCCATCCTGTTAGAAAATGAGGCCTTCATATTTACAATCTTCGGAAACACAAAGTTCTCTAACATGTCCCAGTACTCTATGCTCATTGGTAACAGTATATTCTTAAAAAAAAAAAAAATAATAATAAATGGTTTAAAGATTCGATTACATGCATGATACTACTATTATACATTAACTTTCGGAGATTTATGGACGAATTCCATCGATTCGTGTGAATTTTCTGACCGTCATACTCGACAATTATGGCGATTCATGACCCCATGAACAAGAAATGTTTCTTCCTTAGAAGATAAAATGCCTACAAGTACTGTGTAACACAGTTTTTACAGATTAAACGCTTTTGGACTTATAGTTACGTTTAATTTCACGGAGTACCTACAGTTTAGAAGCATTAAGTTTTGATCGCTTGCAGTGCTTTTAAGAACGTTTAATTGACAACTAACAAAATATGAACAGAACGTTTTGGACTTCCTCGGAAAAATGGTCGAATTCTTTCTGTTTTCGGAACTCGTTTTAGGTCTACCCGTTGAGTGATTTCGGAATTCTTTTTCACATATCCAGTATTTATAAAGATATTCAATACGATTGAAAATATTCAACTGTATTGTTCGAACTGTATAAAAATAGTTTATGTTTCTATTTCATGATCTTTTATTAAAAAAAATCCCTTTCGGCATGCCAGAAGACGGAGGTAGATTTCACCGGTGCTAAGTAGGGGATAAAAAAGATTTCCACCTTAAATTTAATAAAAACTTCGAATTTACTCAATACGACAATGGGTGCATGTGAAAAAAAAAATTCACATGTTTAGCATAGACAAACCCCAACTTCTTACAATACCAGCAACATTTTGGTCATATAAAAATTTGTTTCAGATAAAAGTTTTAGGTAATGTGTAGAGGACTAACGATCACTTTAAACATATTCGATTCTGTGCCTATTAAGGGAGGTATAATTTTTTGTCTTCGAAACCCCATTTTACTACCCTCTGGATAAATGGTTGGTGATATCAAAAAACTTTACTTATAAAGAATAGTAGAAATTTAAACGAATTCGATATTTTACTTAATAAGAAAGTTATAGCGAAATTTTGTTTTTTTGAAAAAGCCCCCCATTTCCACCCCCTATGGTCCGATTTTTGCCCATTAACGAACTCGACCGAGATTTTGGGTCGTTATATTTTATGTATCAATTTGAAAGTGATTGGCGGAAAATGACGGCAGTTATCGTGTCCACAAGAAAGTGAAATATATATAAACTTTTGAACTGACAGTGGTTTTGTGGTCTGGGGGATGTGAAAAGCGAAGATATGTCGACATTTTCCGGAAGTCGAATCATGGTACTCATTACAATAAGTAGCTTTCTTATGAAATCTACCCAAAAATGTAGACTGTTTATCTATATAGCACTTGCGTAATAAGGTTTTTACTGATGACCTTGACATAGGATTGATATTTCATTTAAAATAGTTTTGTGGTTTAACAACACGGAACGGATTTTAGTTTCTTAAGAGTGAAAAGTTGAATATGAAACCTTTTGTTACGATAGTTATAAGTTAGAATGAAACAACGTAATTATTTAGTTATTTGCAAATCTTTTTTATAACTAAAACATACAGTATTTTACCTATTTAGGTAAATGTTGCAATGGTAGGTGATATTCAATTCTACAAATAACGTCATCACAGAGATTGTTTAATAGTGGATTACTTTCAGAGAAAGCGATTCTGGGTTAGTGTCATTTATACATCAGATTGTTTATAAAGGTTACAACTGCAAAAGAGAATAGAAAAGTTAAAGGAAGACAATAAATTAGTACACTCCGAGAATTATAACAAGGAATTACATTATACACTGTCTCCATTCAGTCAGTGAATTACTTATGATTATTGAATAATTATGTATTAGAATGTCAAAAACTTTTCGGCAGTCTCAACTTATTTCATATTCTACTTTAAAAATGACACTGTATTAAGAGTTAAAAATTTAAAATTATACTACGGGAAGTAAGGTTTAGTTACTGCTCAAAACTACGTGTGAAAAAAAAGCCAACAAGCATTTTATTATAACACGTAGAAAATGAAGATATATTTCTTCACTTTCTACTTGTTATAATTTCTGTAGTACAATGTTATTTCTACGTATTTCTGTATTTCTACGTTATTTTCTGTAGTAAAACGTAGAGTATATAAAAAAACACAAGTTAACTTCTACTTGCTGTCTCCCCACAACTCCAAGCCGTAATTCCAGATTGGTCGTAGGATAACTTTGTAAATCAGAACTTTATTGGATAATGTGAGGTATGAATTTCTCCGCAGCAGCCAATGGAGTTTCAAATACTTAGCGTTCAGTTGTTTTCTTTTCATCCTCAAGTGATACTTCAGGTCAAACGCAGTTTTAGGTGCAGACCTAGGTATCACACACTCTCTATTTGTGGGATCAAGACACCATTCATGTTCAGAGTGGGACAAGCCCCCTTCTCACGGTGAATGTGACGTGTTTCAATTTATCCTGATTAACTTTAATCCTCCACTTTTTCTGCCTTGTGCAGACAAGGTCCAATGCCGTTTTCAGCTTCCGTGAGACTAGTTCAAGTTCTTCGTTAATGGCAAGCATAGCAGTGTCATCGGTAAATGTGGCGACGATGCAATCTTCTAGGGTTGGAAGGTTGCAATATTCAACCTGAATATTGAATACATCACAGGATCTAGTACAAAGCCCTGAGGGACTCCTGACCTAATGTCGAAGAATCTAGATAAGTCATCATTACATCTTACCTGAGAGAAACGTCCCTTAAGATAATTCCATAAGACAAGGTAGTAGGTTGGAGGAAGTTTTAATTTTAATTTATAGAGCAAGTCAGGCAATCACTCGTGAAAGACCTGTTGGATATCTACGAATGCTGCCGCGCAGAATTTTCTTTCCTTCAGACATCCAGTGATGATGTCGTTGACGACCCTATGAGAATTTTTGATGGTAGAGCGGCCGTACCTGAATCCAAATTGGTGGTCCAGAATTACCTCCTCGCCCTCCAAAAGTGGCCTAAGCTTGCAAAGTAATCGTAAAAAAATTGTGTGAATAATATCTGTATTTCATCATCCATCTATAAATTTCGTTTTAACATATCACTTGATTTAAGAATTTAACCGAGTTTATGTAACTACAATATTTATTTAAATTGATCTGTGGAATATCTTTGAATTAAAAATTCATCTCAAAATAATGATGTATTTATTTGTTACTAAAACAAGCATAAAATAAATTTTTTGTAGAGGATTTTTTTATTTATTTTTTTATTACTTTTAAGACCATAATGGATCACTTTAGTTAATTTTTTTTGGCAAGTTCTTTCTTTTCTTGCTGATTTGTTGTTTTTCAGCTTTTCTTTTTTGTCAGTAATTTCTAAGGGTTTCAGATCTTCTTGTCCTTTCTTGTTCAGAGTACACCCGACTTATTGTTTTGTTGGGTTTTGATAGGAATCTTGTTTCTTTATTTTTTAATTTCTCATAGTTTCCGGTTTTCGTTTTTAGGTTTTCACGGGTTATGTCTAATTCCTCCATGTCTTTCTGTACTTCGTATAACCAGTTCGGTCTGCTTTTCTTGTTCCAGAAAAGTTCGATTATCCGCCTGATAAGTCTGGTCTCTTCCATTCTGAAAATATGTCCTAGAAAGGAAATTCTCTTCTTTCTAAATTTATTAGTTATCGGGATGATAGTTTTGTAAATCTCTTCGTTTGTAATAATTCTCCAAATCCCGTCTTTTTTAATGTTTTTCCCGATGCATCGTCGTAGAATCTGTCTTTCAATCTTTTCCAGTTTGTCGGTAAACCTTGTCTGGTACGGTCCAAATATGGTTTCGCATCCGTAAAGTATTTCTGATTGGATAACTGAGTTATAATGTCTTATTTTTGTGTTTATGGACATGCATTTTTTGTTATAGATGTTTTGTGTTTTTATTGTGGCGTTGATGAGTTTATTTATTCTTTCATTCCAGTTTGGATTTTCTTGGAGCTTGGCCGTGATGTTTTCTCCCAAATATTTAAAGTTTTCTACTAGTTCTATGTCATTATTGTTTATTTTTACTTTGCTTATGCATAGTGGGTCTCGCAACATAATTTTGGTTTTTTCGTATGAAATTTTTAGACTGATTTTTCCTGCAATCTCTTCCAGTGTTGACAGTTGGTATCTGGTTTCTTTTATATTTTGGGATAGTAGGGCTAAATCGTCCGCAAAGCCTAGGCAATTTACTAAGATACCTTTTCCAATTTTAACGTTGTCTTTATTTAATTTTTTCCAATTCCGTATTATAAATTCAAGGGCACAGTTGAATAAAAGCGGTGACAGTCCATCTCCTTGTCTCAGTCCTGTTTTGATGTCGAATGGATCAGATATTTCTCCCCTGAATTTAACCTTGGATTTGGTATCCGTAGTGTTAGTATAATTTTGACTAGTTTTGGGTGAAGCTTTAAATTTCTCAGGATTTTTAGCAGGGATTCTCGATGTACACAATCATATGCTTTCTTGAAATCAATAAAAGTCACTACCAGTTGTTTATTCCTTAGTTTATGATACCCTATAATTAATTTTAAATTTAGTATTTGTTCTGGGCAGCATTGTCTAAATCCTCCTTGGTATTACCCTATTTCTTGTTCCAGTTGGTCTTTGATTCTGTTGTAAATTATTCTTGATAGAATTTTGTAAGTGCAATCTAGTAAGGAAATTCCCCTATAGTTGTCAGGGTTAGTTTTATCACCTTTTTTATGTAAAGGGTGGATTATTGCGGTTTTCCATTCTTCCGGAAATTCCTCTTTGTGCCATATTTTTACCATTTCTTTGTGGAGATTTCTGTGTACTTTTTCTGACGCGTTCTTCCATAATTCTGCAGTCAGGAAATTTTCTCCACTTGCTTTGTCGTTTTTCATTTGCTTCAGATCTATCTTTACTTCTGCTAATGTTGGTGGAAGGATGTTTTCTCTTGGTGTTTTAATCTGGGTATTTGTGTTTATTTCCAGAAGTTCTTTTGGTTCTTCACAATTCAGAAGTTTTCTAAAGCTTTCTCTCATGATGTTGGCATTTTCTTTATCAGTGTGTGCCAGATTTCCTTCTGAATTTCTTAAAATTAGTGTTGGGGCATTAAATGTAGTGTTCTTCAGTTTAAAGTTTTTGTAATATTGTCTTGTATTTTTTTTATGGAAGTCTTCCTCAATCTGTTCTAGTAATTTCTTGTGATACTCCCTCTTTTGATTTCGGATTATTTTTTGTGCGAGTTTTCTTTGCATTCTTAGTTTTTGTTGGTTCTCTTCTGTCTTTCTTGATTGGAAGATCAACCAAGCCTTGTGTCTGTTTGCCAGTGCTTGATCACAGATAATGTTCCACCACTGGTGTTTCCTTTTTTTTCTGGCGGTGCAATTTCTGATGCTATTTCTTTTAGTTTTTCCACCAGGGCTTCTAATTTGTTTTCATTCCCTAGTTGGTCTGTTTTTTCGGTGTATGTAACATTTCCTGTAATTTTATTCTGGTCATATTGCTTTTTAAATCTTTTTTTCCTTGCAGATTTTCTCCGTGGTGTCATTTTGATTTTAATTTTGATTAAGTAATGATCTGAGTCTACTTCCAAACCTCTCATCACTTTTACATTGTAGATCTCTTTGTGTGAATTTTTTCCATACAGACATGGTCGAGTTGAAACTCTCCTAGTTTCCAGTTGGGACTTTTCCAGGTTTTCATTCTTTTGGCTTTTCTGGGTAGTCTGGTGAATTTAGATAAAAGGTCGTGATTTCTACAGTAATCCACCAGTCTTTGACCATTTGCGTTTGTTCTTTTCTGTACAGGCCATTTACCAATGATATCTTGGTATCTTTTTTCCTTTCCCAACTGTGTATTGAAATCCCCTAATAGAATTTTGGTATGCCTTTTGTTTATTTTGGTAGTTATCTGGTCCAATAGGTTCCAGAAGTTTTCCACTTCCTTAGGGTTAGTCCTGTTTTTAATGTTTGTTGGTGTATGTGCGTTGATTAGTGTATAGAATTTATTTGCTTATTTTATCGTTAATGTTGCGATTCGGTCTGAGTACGCTTGAAAATCTATGACTGAATCGAGTATTGTATTTTTGACGATGAAACCTGTTCCAAACTGCGGGACATTTTTCATGACTTTTTTGCCAGGAATTCCTTGGTAGATTCTGAACCCTTGTGATTCGTAGTGTTCTTGTGTGGTATTTCTCATTTCTTGTAATGCTAATATTACTATTTTCTGGTGTTCTAGTATGTTTGTGAGGTTTTTGAGTTTCCCTGTTTTCATTAGTGAATTAATGTTTAATGTCTCAAAGTAGTGGAACTGTTTTGTTTTAACTGTTTGTTTTTTGGGTGTATTCCGACGCTCCGATTCGTCTTTAGAAGTTTCTCTTATTTGTCCACCTCCCCAATCCGATGGGGAACTTCTCTGGTTATTACCAGAAGGGATGTAGTTAGTAATAAAATAACTTTCCATACTTGAACTTTCTAGGATGTTTCTTTCCTGTGTTGCGGGCAAGCCCACGAGTTTACAACTTTGGAGTTTAGCCAAAGAGGTTTGATTTCGATTTAGTTCACTTATGGATATCTCCAGTTCTCCATAAGCTATCCAGACGAACCACGTGGAGGCCCAACGATTTTAAGAAAATAAGATTTTGTATTTGGAGAAGGTTTTAAAATCATTCCGAAATCACTTCGTTCAGAGGATTTTTATTGATATGTGGAAATTTATTAACTCCAGGAATTGTTATATATTTTACGTAATGAAAAAGCTAATAATACAGGGCTGTTGGATGATGGAAGGCAAAGGGGAGTGGTGAGAAAGAAAAGGAAAGTAGTTAGGGATTAAAGACCAAGTAAAAGAAACGAAATGGTGTTAGATTTAAGATAAAACATTATTACTGAGAACCACGATGTTAGAATAAGTATCAAATTTCAAAACAACGTGTTTCTAGTATTATAATTACTCCTTTTGTTGATTTTGATATGTGCTCTATTGTACTTGTCTTACAGGAAAAACAGAAGCGGTCAGTGCCTCAAATTCGAAGTATAACGTAATATAAAATGTAACTTAAACTCAAGGATGACTAGAATGACATTTATCTCATCTATAGTAGTAAGACGGGATTGTAGTGAAAAATTATTCGTTTTTGTACATCTTCTTTATAGTACCTTGTAGTTATTTTTCTGTTACGTAGCATAACCTGTTTTACCATATATAAGTATCTTATATCATCGACATGGGGTCATATTTGTTAAAACGTAATATAATATATATTATATTAATCAATTGTTCAAATGATTAAATTATAATAAATCTGAAAATACAGTTACTACATACACTAGCGTTTTCCGTCGCTTTGCTGTGTGTGTGTGTGTGTTTGTGTGTGTGTGTGTGTGTGTGTGTGTGTATATATATATATATATATTTTTTTTTTAAATTCAATTTTAACATATTACTGTTGTTTATTTTGTCACAATAGAATATAAATAGAAGAAAAGAAACGAAAAAAGATGGAATGATGTAATCTTATGCGTTAAATTCCTGATTATTACAAGGATGACTAGTTTCTGTAAGAAAAGTGGACATTATATTATGTTTTATTATATTTAAATAAAATGATATATTTGTTTTAATTTATTTCTAAAATTACGAGTACTTCATAAATAAGTGTTGTTAAAAACAGTTATAGGACTAAAATAATATTAATTAATAAATACATCTTATGCTATTTCACTTTATTAAAATAAATTAACTGTTATACTAGTTAATAAACAGAAAATGGATCTAAGATATAAATTATTTATTATACGTATTTGCAGAATTGCATAAAAATATTTAAAAAATAAAAAACACGATAAAGTATTATACTTGTCTAAATGTCAAGAATTTTAATGTGAAAACGAACTTAAATTGAGTAATAAAACCGGTTAATGAATAATTTTAAAAGATTACTTTTCTTTTTAAAGTTTTTTTAATTATTAGCATGAAACATTATGTCTTAAAACTAAAAAAGATCGATTTAAAAAATCATAAAGTAAGATATATTACTTTTTTGTAATTATTATTTAGATTTTTACTTCAAAAACGACTTAAAATTAAAATCAAATAATCTCTGCTATTATATTGATACACAGAATGTATGACAAAGTTCTCCCAGGACTTTCATAACCTAATCTATATGTAATAATGAAGGAAAACGTTCATGTAAACCTATCCTAAAATGCTTCGTTTGCGAGTTACGGCTAATGAAAGATTTCGTTCGGATTTCAGCTACCTCGGTGAAATGAGGTCGTACTGAAATTTTTAGGATGTTAATTAAGGGGCAGAATTAACGATGTCTTATGGTTTTTGTCCTGAATGATCGAATGATCGAATAAAATAGATAACTGCAGCAGTTTTTGAGAAATCTGGAGTAAAAACCAATAAACTGGGGGTAAAAAATCCTGTTTTTATGTTTAACGTCCATTGTTAAATAGATGATTTAACACATAAAACTTTTAAACAAATAATATACAGAATTTAATTTTTAACAAAATGGTCCAAGGTAAGTTAAATAAAACAAAGGAAAATTAGAAAAAAATGAATTATATTTAGAAACTACGTTACTACATTTGTCAGAAAAGTATTTATTAGTAAACAAAAAACAAATTATTTTTTGATGCTGTGAAAAATTTGTAAAAACAAAATTTACTGTTAAAAATTGTTGTTAAAAAATTTAAACAAAAAACTGAAAATTGTACAGTTGTAAAATAAAAATCACTTAGATAATACTTTTTTTATCAATGATAGAAATACAATAAATTATTTGAAAAATTGTAACTAAAATTGTACTAAGTAGTACTCGAACGTTCTGACCATCTCGATGCCATTATTGAAATTATCACGATGCAGTTTAGTGCAGTCCAGACGTCAGTATACATAACCCACCGGGTTGGTCTAGTGGTGAACGCGTCTTCCCTAATCAGCTGATTTGGAAGTCGAGAGTTCCAGCGTTCAAGTCCTAGTAAAGCCAGTTATTTTTACACGGATTTGAATACGAGATCGTGGATACCGGTGTATTTTGGTGGTTGGGTTTCAATTAACCATATCTCAGGAATGGTCAAACTGAGACTGTACAAGACTACACTTAATTTACACTGATGCATATCATCCTCGTTATCCTCTGAAGTATTATCTGAACGGTAGTACCGGAGGCTAAACAGGAAAAAGAAAGAAAGAGACGTCAGTATACAACTAAAAAGGAGACATAACACAAGTTTTATCCTTATCATAGACAGTTCAACATCTACACCCAGGAGACGGTCCGCTTCGCTTGGTATTCTGCAATTGATTGAATACAAATAGACAACCCTACAAATATGTTATTTACCGACGAGGATAATTTCATTTGAGATGGCGTGAACAACCTAACTAGTGAGCATACGCAATAAGCATAGAAGTAACTCCTCATGAAACTGTGGAAGGCAATTTTCATCACCGATTTAGAGTCAATGTATGGTGCAATCTTTTTCACAATCAGCTGTTTGGACTGTTCATATTACCTGACCGCTTAAATACTGAGGTCTACTTACACTTTCTTCAAGAAGAATTGTCTCAACTGCTTTAAGTTGTTTTTTTAGCGCTGAGACGCTAAGTGTACCTCCAAAACGTTGGTACTTACCACTTCTCTTGAGCCATTTCCACTCGCTTAAGTCATCATTTCCTTTAGATGTGATTCGGTGGTGGAGGTCCACATTCTTGACCACCAAGATCGCCTGATCTAACACGTTTAGATTTTTGCGTCTGGGGATGGATGAAAAATATTGTAGACAAAACAGTGAGGAATTAATTGTCCGAATTTTGGATACGGCTGAGCAAACTAAGGCCCTGAAGAACTAAAAAGAGCAATTGTTCATTATTACTATTACTATTGTTGTATAATAATCTGCAGAGTCATCTGCAGGTTACCAGTTGTTCTTTCATTATCCTCGCTTGGGGAGGATTATATTATGAGACAACAGACTGAAGCAAACTATGAATGCGGAAATCGATCTATTTCATCCTTCACGTTTCTAAAAGTAATTGTAAATCGAAAATCTGATTTTCTCCTTACGCTTCCACGGTGGATGGTAAAATTTCTGACTAAATTAAACTTTGCTCGATATTTGGTGATTAGTTTCAGTCCGTTTATCGGTAGTTTCGAGAAGACTACCACTATCAAATTCTGCTCAGGCTATTTTTAAATGTGGGTTCCTGTAATTGAAGAGGTTTGTACTGAAGAGGTTTTAAAAACTATAAAACTTTTGATTCCTCTGTCAGTAACTGGTCGCAACATTATACCTCCGTATGTCATTAAAGGTATTTTCAATGTTATTACTCTTGTCCTCGCCTCGGTATATAATTAGAGGATAAAAGATGAGCAGGATCCCTTTCATCCAGGAGGATATTTCATTAAGAGTATAAATAAACAGTCCTTTTCAGGACTACAACACATTACACGTACAATACAAATTTACACACAAAAAGTAAAACTACACAAAACAAAAACACTCTAAACCCCCATTCAACAATTTAACTATTGTTTTTTTTTTAAAAAACAATATTTAATTACTTGTATTGAATGCAATGGTTCCAAGGCCCGTTACATGATCTGGTAATAGATTTATCTTCCCACGGAAAAAAAAAGGGAAATCCAAAATCCAAGATGGCGGCTACGACACGAGCGCTCTTAGTGGTCACCAGAAGAACTAATGGCGCAGTACAACTGTCACATATATAAGGGAAAAGGGAACTTCCCACGGAGAAAAAAAGGGTAATACAAGATGGCGGCTGCGACACGAGCTCTCTTAGTGGTCACCAGGATAACTAGTGGCGCAGTACAAGCTGTGTGTGTGTGGGTGTCAGTCGGGGTGGGGGTGTAGGTGATGGTGGGGTGTAGGTAGTGTATGGGGTGGGGTTGTAGTGGCGCAGTACAACTGTTAAAGGGAAATCCAAGATGGCGGCTGTGACACAAGCGCTCTTAGTGGTTACCAGAAGAACTAGTGGCGCAGTACAACTGTCACATATATAAGGCAAAAGGGAACTTCCCATAGGGAAAAAAGGGAAATCCAAGATAGCGGCTACGACACGAGCGCTCTTAGTAGTCACCAGGAGAACTAGTGGCGCAGTACAAGCTGTGTGTGTGTGGGTGTCGGTCGGGGTGGAGGTATAGGTGCTGGTGGGGTGTAGGTTTTGGGTGGTGGTGGGGGAGTAGGTGAAGGTGTGGCGGGGTGTGGGGGTGGTGTAGGTATGTGTAGGTAGGTCGGTAGGTGTGTGTAGTTAGGTGGGTAGGTAGGTGTAGTTAGGTGGGTAGGTAGGTGTGTGTGTTAGTGTACATACTGATATGACGTTAAGATTCACAGCTTATGTAGAGCATTTTTCACACATACGTCAGGGAGCCACTGCAGCCTCTTGGTTTAAGGCGTCTGTCAACGTTGCGTCCCGTCATGACCGGGTTCGAGTCCTAGCCGACCAATTTTTTTTCACTTCAAATATTATTTATTTATTTAATTGAAACCGACCGGTATACAACAGCTGATCAACAGTGGTACCAACCTTTGAATTAATTATTATAAATAATATTCAAAGCGAATATATTACTCAAGGTGGTATCCCTGCAGAATTTCAAATATCCCGCTAAGAAAAAAGGGAAATTCCCACAGGGAAAAAGCGAAATTCCAAGATGGCGGGCGGCCACCATCCTGGATTTGGCGCCCGTTTGCCTATTTCCCTACTACTTTTATACTATACCAATACTCAAACTTCATCTTCAGTAGAGGAGTGAAAAAGGTTTTTGACATATGAGATATACACCAAGGATTTTCCAAATATAGTACAATCGTTAAATTGTAACTACCTGTGTTATTAATAATTATATTTTAATTTATTTGATTAATTTTAAAATAAATAAAAAGTTCATATTTTGCAATGTATCTAATTTTTCCCAGTTAGTATATTTACAATAAATATAATCAGCCACAATTTGAGCGGAAAATTATGAAAAAAAAATCAGTATTATTTAAATTGATTTAATAGTGATTGGAGATATAATCTGGATAATATTATAAAATTTCGATAATAAGTAGACTGATGACCGTTGTTCAAAAAAATAATTTTTTTTATTTTCTATTTCTAATATGTATAACTTATGAATAATAAGCAACCCCACGGCCTGATGAGATGAAGATGATAAGAATGACACGTAAATGAAATGTAGTCTTACTGGTTCAGATCGATCATTCTTGAGATATGTAGATAAATGAACCCTAACCGCCAAAGTACACCGGTACCTATTGTCTAGAATTCAAATCTGTATAAATAACTTAACTTTATTATGATTTAAAAAATAAGGTATCATTTGGTTTACAATGTAATGTTTAACATTTCAGAAAATAAAACGTTGTCCTTTGATAAAACTAACGATTACCGTGATGTAAAAGATTTAAAAATTAAAAAGGTTGCCAACTTGAAATTTGTAAACGAGTTTACGTCATAATTTTTCATTTATTAGAAAAATTTGGTATAAAGTATGTACTAAATGTTTTAATGAACTGATCTTCAGATGCACATTTAAAAAAAAAAAAATTTGTGCAGAAGGAAAAGAGGGAAAATCGTCAATTTTTACAGAACATTAAAATGAATATCCACGTATACTTTTTTGTTACCCAAATTATATACATAATTTTTTTTTAGTGATACAAACAAATGGAAACCTTTAAATATCTTTTCAAGATAGAAAAATGAAATGTAGCAAATATTACTTCCTCGAAACGATCTACTTTTTGCTATAATATCAGCACATTTCAACCCCCTTAGGATGGTAATTTAAGTATTTTAAATATAAACAGTAGAATTGTAACTCATAAAATATTTTGGGAATGATATAGATCAACAAGAGTAGATGTTATAAAATTCGTTTTATAACAGTGACTGTGGCAGTAAACACATACATTTTTCTATATTATAATTTTTTAAATATGTTTTAAATTCAATATTTATAAATTAATATGTTCTGTCAAAGCAGAGTTCTATGTGAAAGAGCTTAACAAAGAGGAAAGAAAAAAATTACTCAGTAAGTAAATTATAATTGTTATAAATAATTCCATATGTATAATGTTTAACGTTTTGTAAATATTTGTAACAGAAATGTGTTCATACATGTTTGTGTTCGAATCAAGTTTGTGTATTGCAATATATAATTCGTCATCAAACTTATACAAGTGTGAAATGAAGCTTGATCGAGTTACTTTAATGCTACTCTTATGTAACGGTCATATATGCTGTTTAAAATACAAATCTTAGGTTTTGCTCGGTATAGTTAACATATTAGGTTATAGGAAAAAATCTAGTTTCTTAATACCAAATCATTTGTTTTGTAAAAGATCAATATTACATTATTTGTTATTATGTTACACGATTCAGTAGGAAAACTACTACAAATAGAAGATATATGGGATTAAACCGCGAAGACATTTTTATCTTTCCAAGTTATATGAACAAGAAAACAATAGTTGTATAAAATTTAAGATGTATTTGAAACAAAAAGTAGATCAGCAATCATTCAGTTTAATCATTAATTATTGTAGATATAATCAATAAAAATATCAGTAGATAAAAATCAATATTTATAAAAAAATGTTAGGCGTAGATAAGTTTTTAAAAAACTTGCTTTGAAACTAGGTTATATACCTTTCAAATTTTACAGAAAATATTCTAAAAACTTTTTTAATATTCATCCTTAATCCAACCAAGAATATAACCTTTTACTTCCTTGTATGAAGTAAAGGAAGTATTGTAAATGCGAAAAATTTCGGTTTTCAGATTTCAATGGAAAAATCCATTTTGACTAGTTTCGGCGTGACGTCTGTACGTACGTAAGTATGTATCTCGCGTAACTCAAAAACGATTAACCATAGGATGTTGAAATTTTGAATTTAGGACTGTTGTAACATCTAATTGTGCACCCCCTTTTTGATTGCAATCGACTGAACAAAAAGTGTCCAAAAAAGACCAAAATCCAAAAAAAAAAAAATGGATTTTACACTTTCTCTTAACTGCAATAATAAGTCCTCATTGAGAGCTTTTTAACGATATATCATAAATGGTACTAATTTTCCTTCATTCCAGAGTTATACCTAAATGAAGTTTTAATTAATGAAATATTGGAATCTTACTAACAAAGATGAAAGAAAAAGACGGTTCGAATCAGACTTAATCTTCTTTTATTTTTTAACCTTTTTTTCTAATTTAAATATATTGATTTATTAATAATATTAACCTCCAATTGTAAAAAAAAAAAAAAACGATAAATAATCAATAAAAACAATTTAAAAAAAATATATATATAAAAATATCAGAAATTATTAATGAAATAATATTTTATGTACTTTTCATTAAAAAAAAAAAAAATATGTGTATGTGTAATTTAATAATCGCACAAGGAAGTTATATGGTGCTCACATCAGAGTTTTTCATATCTATTACTTTCTCAGGGATCCTCTAATTTAACTATATTTAGGTAAGATCTTTTCACTGCTCCAAAACTGCTAGTATATTTTTCTAAAAGATCAGGTATCATTATTGTAAATTGCCGCAGTAATTCATTTACTAACTTACTACTTTTTATTAGGTCAATTTTTACCCGTATTCGGGTAACAAGGGAATAGTGAAGTGACAAGTCAATAATGAAGGAGGAGTGGAATTCCTAGGAGGAGTGGTAACATATTCAACTGTTATGTTTGTAACTGTTATGTATGTTTGTTCCCTTCTATAGCTTTATAGATCCAACCAATTTTTATGTAGTAACAGATATTCGGTCCGGAGGTAACATAGGCTATTTTAAATTGCCTTTTGTAGAAGGATTAAAGGAGGGGATGAGCTAGACCGGGGACAACATTTAAAAATTACGCTATTTTCAAATTTTAATGGTGGTATTTTATAAAATGATTAAAAAGAAAGACTTATTGTCTTGTGATTATTCTGAAAAATTCATCGTACTCTAGATATAAGCGAAAAAGAAGCAGGAGTGCATCGCGGCTAGCACATACATGGGTTATACAATTGTACATTATCATTCATTAACATTCAAATTTCTATTTAAATAGTGCAGTGATTCTAAAAAAAGTCTGATGTAGACACCACATGACTTTCTTTGATGCCTATTAAATTACATATACGCTTTTTTTTTTTAAATTAAAAGTACATAAAATTTTATTTCATTAATAATTTCTGATATTTTTTCATATTCTTTTTTGTTATTGTTATTATTGAATTATTTATTGTAAAAACGTTTTTGCAATCAGATGCTAATAATTATTAATAAATCAATATATTTAAATTTAAAAAAAACAGTTAAAGAAAAGAAGTAGATGAAGTCGAATTCCCCTTGTAAGGTCCAACTATTTCATTAATTAAAAATTTATTTGGCTATAACTCTGGAATCAATGAAAATAAGTACCATTTATGATATATCGTTGAAAAGCGCCCAATAAGGGCTTATTACTGCAGTTAAGAAAATATTGTGAAAATTAAGAAAAAGTCCAAAATTCAATTTTTTTGGATTTTGGGCTTTTTTGGACAGTTCTGTTGCAGTCGATTGCAATCAAAAAGGGAGTTGTACAACTGGATGTTACAACAGTCCTAAATCCAAAATTTCAACATCCTACGGCCAATCGTTTTTGAGTTGCAAGATATGTACATACATACGTTCGTACAGACGTCACGCCGAAACTAATCAAAATGGATCCACGGACGGTCAAAATAGATATTTCTGTTTAAATTTGAAAACAGAAATTTATCGCGATCACATACTTCCTTTACTTCGTACAAGGAAGTAAAAAAATCACTTATACCAGTATCATATCTAGATGACTAATTTATTGATTGGTAATGTTATGGAAACATCAAAAAACTGCTAAATAGAATAATTATTAAAAAATAAAATACCCGACTAGTAACTGTACACATCCACCTAGAATAATTAAGAAAAACGAACAAAAAATAGTTAAATTTTTCTTTCTTTTCTTAGTCATTTTTCAGGATACATGAAGTTAGTCAGCGATGTGAATTTTAATATTATTTCTACGTTATATGTTGTAGTCGAGTGTCTGTGCAGATTATAGTACGAGATGGTGAATTTAATGGCCTAGTTTGTATAACCCTGATAATGAAGGATAGGATTTTCATCCAAATTTTTGAAAAAAGGATTCTTTTTAGGTTTTTTAAGGAAGCATGTTAATTAAAGATATCAAGGATGAGAGACCATACCTTATACTTTTTTCTGTTCATGATATTAAAAATTAGACGATAAAAACTAGTAAAGAGGTAAAATGATTTACCCAAAAAAATAAGTAAAAGATTTAATGTAAGTTTTGTAATTTTTAATATAATTTTGTAAAATTAAGTTTTTTCTTTAGTATATCCTTAAGAAAAACACAGGTAGGTATTAAAAATTAACAACTTTGAAAAGAAATTATATCAAGATGTACATAAAGAAGTTTATACCTACACAGTACAAAGATAATAAAAACTACTGTTGACTAATAAACCTCAAGTTACGCTTCTGGAAATTTAAATGGGAAATACTTAAATTTGAAAAGCTTGAGAAAACCTTAATGTCACAAAAAGAAACATTTCAGAAATCACATTCTTTGATTAGCAGATGTAAATACTAAAATATTTTCTGAATAGAAAATATTTTCTAACCCAAATGTCAGGGTCGTATACTTTCACTTCAATATTTCAACTCTCGACTATGCATCATTAGCGGGCCTAATTAACTTGTTTTAAGTATTATGGGCTTGTTTTCCTGTCAATACTAGTTCAAATTAGAAGCATAGTTGTAATAAACATATAGTTATTCTTATCTTCCTTCATACATTTATATCAGATCCAAGAATAATTTACGTGTTATTATAACTATTATAAATTAGATATTGTAATAAGACCAATATAACAGATCTGAGTAACGGATTCTACCAATTAAGAGGAAAGTAATATAAAATATAATAATGGAAGGAATCCAAAAGGAGACTAAAAGGAATCCTTTTTTTCTAAGGGTAATAGGTCCCTTTAACAATCGTACTTTATAATAATACCCACTCACACAACTACAACACTTTTGTTCCATGAGAAGGATTACCGGACCAGAGTAGGAATTCATGGGAAAATGTAAGGGTTCGGATTTTATCGATTCTCACGCTTCAACATTTAAGGAATTTGGATCCGGTTCTGCAGGTCAAGAGGATACGTGTATAAATACTCGAGGACCGACAAGTTCAGATCAGTTTAAGTGAGGGGTATTCAGCGAGGAGTTATTAAGCGAGTTTTAAAGAGTCGAGTATAGGCGTATTGCTGATTGGGTCCGACGCGATTGTAAGACCTCGTTATCTATCAACGTATAATATGCAGGATGCAGGATAATGTTCTATGTGATGCCACAAGCATTCCAGTGTGGACAGTTGAAGTTGCTTGATGAGTAACTGTTAGACAATTAGTAAAATAGAATTACTAGATAATTAATAAATTCATTCATAAGTTGTTACGAGAGTTTTATTTGTGAACAGGAAAGGTCCTTGCACAGTGAGAAAACTTTAAACTAATCTTATCTTCCTATTAATACCATATCAGTTGTTAGAAATGTAAATATTAGCAATCATTATAATGTCTTTTCAATTGAATTGAATTCTGGTTTTTACGATTTACTACCTGAAAATAAATTATAACCTTACTTTAAATTATATATTTAAAGTATAATTATGTGTAAAGTATTTTAAGTTGTAAAATCATTGATTATTATTATAATTATTATTATTACTGTTGTCATTATCATTATTGATTTGTATTATTTTACTTACATACAGAAACTAATAAATAGTAATAAAAAACATTTCCAATTGCTAATCTTTCAATATCCTGATCGACCCGCAAACACGTGACAATATTATATTTCGCTATTTACATCAGATAATTTTTTTAGATTAGTAAAAACTTATTATTTCAGAACTTTAGTTTGATATAGTTATTATATTTCAAACACTAACAATGAAAATTATTCTATATCAACATAACTAGATTCAATAATAAACAACTTTTCCTTATAATTTGAGACGCTGAGTATTCGATGGATCATTTCACATAAAAAGAGAAAAGATTAATTTGTTGCTGTACACTACCTATCCTAATTTTATTTCAGTTATGACGCATAAAAAAATGACGACAGGTGGAAAGTTGTTTTCTGTGAGGGTAATGACATTCACTATTCGGCCAGTTTCTGTGGTAAACAAAGAGAAGTTGTTAATAGTCGGGTTTAATATCACCTAACTCACCTGGTTGGTCTAGTGATAAACGCATCTTCCCAAATCAGCTGATTTGGGAAGTCGAGAGTTTCAGCGTTCAAGTTATTTTTACATGGATTTGAATACTAGATCGTGGATACCGGTGATCTTTGGTGTTTGGGTTTCAATTAACCACACATCTCAGGAATGGTCGAACTGAGACTGTGCAAGACTACACTTCATTTACACTCATACATATCATCCTCATTCATCCTCTGAAGTATTATCTGAACGGTAATTACAGGAGGCTAAACAGGAAAAAGAAAGGAAGGGTTTAATAGCACCTGCTTTTCAGTCGACTTAAATATTCTGATATATAATAATACAATCGACTCAGTGAAGAAGACAATGGGAAAATATTTCAATTTTCGTAATACTTTGTAAACCTGGCGTGGTATAATTGTCTTTCTTGAAAATATTTATGAAATTTTCGGAAATGAGGTAACTCATGTCGGATTGTCTATAAGGGTTATAATATCAAATAAATTTGAATTAATTTTCATAGTTATAAACGGATATTACAAAAAAGATTACCAAAAATAAGTAATATAAACAAACAAATTCCTCTTCCGGTAATTTAACAAAATGTTTTGTTATCGTACTAATCAAATCGTAAAGTCACAGAAAAACTTAGTAGTAAGTCTTTATCAAGTTTATAGGCATGGTGGTATGTATATGTAATTTAATAGGCGTACAAGGAATTCATATGGTGCCCACATCAGATTTTTATTTGGTAAACAAAAATGTCTGAATTTTCACGAAAGAGTAATAATGCATACGGGTCGACTGCAGAATCAACTGTGAAGAGTCGGTTATAAAATATTTTACCACCCTTTGACGCCAAATACACAAAAACATTTCACTGAACACATTTCAAGAATATTCACTCCTGAATATATAGAGTGATTAACAACAACATAAAGTGTTATCGAGTTACGACTAGCAAATAATTTCGTATTTTATAAATATGATCATAAGTCATATTGGTTATATTTAGTTGAAGATTATAAGAACTTTAGTGAAAGAATTTACACAATATTTTCTTAACTGCAGTAATAATCCCTCATTCAGAGATTTTCAAAGATATATTATAAGTGGTACTTATTTTCATTGGTTCCAGAGTTATAGCCAAATAAAATTTTCATTAATGAAATATTTGGATCAAGGGGAAAGCACATCGGTTCGAATCAGACTTCATCTCCTTTTTTTTAAACTTTTTTTTAAATTTAAATGAGTTGATTTATTAATAATTATTAACCTCTGAGTGTAAAAAATATTTTTACGATAAATAATATCTCAATAAATAAATTTAAAAAAATACGTAAATTCAATAAAAAAATTTAAAAAAATAGAAAAATATCAGAAGTTATTAATGAAATAAAACTTTATGTGCTTTTATAAATGTGTGTATGTAATTTAATAGGCGCACAAGGAAGATTTTTATTTATTATTTTTATGAATGATATGGTGAGAATAGCTTTTGTGTCTTATCCTTCAGCTAATGTTTTACAGTCCCTCCTCAAAAATACAGTTTCATTTAATATTTATTATTCAAAACTATTAATTCAATTATGTAAGTGTTTTCTAATTTAGCAATTATCAAAGTGGTAACAATATTTAACTTTTATGAGAGTGTTAGTATATCCTATCTAATAAAATTTAGATCCTATTACTTTTTTACTTTTCTAACACCGTTTTGATAATTTTTAAATTTATTTATCTGTAAGTCGTTCTAAGAATGGAAACGCCGTAAAACTTTATGACGATTAATTCTTATCCTCTATCGTTTAAAACAAAAATTTTTTCTTACAGGAAACAAACCAGTAGGAAACAACTTTTAAAAATAATTTTTTAATGTTTCACTACATTTAAATAATTATTTTCAAATGAGAGTTATCAGTGTTCAAATATTGTTCAACGCAAAGCGTAAATTTTTACTTTTTTTAAACTATTCTATGCAGAATTCAATATAATTTCGTTTGCAATTTTGTTTTATAATTATTTTTATTTACTTTAGTAAATCATTCAAAAAGGTATTATTTTATTATTGTTCTTTTGGTAAGAAAAACAGTAAATAAAAATAAATTATGAAAGGCCATAAGGGGAAGATTAATATTCTTCTTTTCACCGAGGATGAGTTTAAATTTTATGCTAAATCCAAAGTCGAGAAAATTCAGCGTCATTATTGTCTTTTTTTTTATTCTAAAATTACCAGGAAGGGCGCTTCTCCACTTTACTTGAATATATTAAACTGTAACAAGTATAGGCTAAATTATTTTTAAAAAAATATTTTTACTAGCTTTATTTTAACTCACAATGTTTTTTCAATTTTTATTTTTTTTTTCATGTTTGTCCTCAAATCTTGCATCCTTCATTTAACATATTTCCTGACATTACCGATTGATGAAATTTTGCACAGTTACTAAGGTCGGATGACAATACAATATTCCACTATTAATCTAAGGTCGGATGACAATACAATATTCCACCATTAATTTTTAAAAAATCATCTCGTACGGGAGTAAATTAAGGGTGCAGGTGTAAAAAATTGCAAAATTTATAAAACGGCTGTGCGGGGTTTTAAATTCAAATTAGCCAACTGATTAAACTCATGCAATATATGATAATTTGATTAATGTACGACTAAAATGTATAAAGAAAGTTTTTAATAATCTTAAAAAAGTTTTGTAATATTATTTTAAAGCCTTTGGATTATTTTTTGGTTTTTAAATTGCTTGTTGGAAGAATTATTTTCTAGTGCCAAAACCACTAGAAATAAGAAATATTTTTCATCTATTGAACATATGTACAAAAATATTTTTTTTTTACTCTGTTTGGCTGTTGTACGTAGTCAAAACTTAAATTATTTTAGTGAAAAACATAATTTTTTTACGGAAAAATAGGAAAAAAATCATACTATTTCTGAAGGAGAGATTGTTTAATCTAAAATGACTAGAAAGGCTTTATTAATTACATGTAAATAATACTTTATCATTTTATCTACCTTTTCTTGCTCTTTAAAATGCATATAAATGAAGTCCGAGGTCGTTGAAACAAAATAAAAACGTTTATTTATTTTAAAACGTTTTATTAATTTAACGTAAAATATAATGCAAAAAAATTGCAATGAAATTGTAAACCGTACGGTAAGAGTCTCGCAGATATTTCTTAACCCACCGGGTTGGTCTAGTGGTGAAAGCGTCTTTCCAAATCAGCTGATTTAGAAGTCGAGAATTCCAGCGTTGAAGTCCTAGTAATGGCAGTTTACTTTTATACGAATTTGAATACTAGATCGTGGATACCGGTGTTCTTTGGTGGTTGGGTTTCAATTAACCACGCATCTCAGGAATGGTCGAACTGAGACTGTACAAGACTACACTTCATTTACACTCATACATATCATCCTCATTCATCCTCTGAAGTATTATCTGAACGGTAATTCCCGGAGGCTAAACAGAAAAAAAAGAAGAAGAAGATATCATTTCTTCGGCTCAAAAAAGAAAGATTTCTGTAATATAACTAAAACTGTTTTTAACAAAATGATACTGATATCAAAAAAGTAGGACACTACATTTCTATTATGAAAATCTGTTATTAATTTATAGTTTAGAAAAAAACCGTGTTAAATATATGTAATAGATATACAATAATCGATAATAAACAATGTTTAAGCGTTCCATATAGGTAAAACAGAAAAATTTGTTACAAAACTCTTACCGGCCCGATTTCATTTATATGTAATACATATCGCATTTATAGAACTGATACAATTCTTATGATTATTCGTTGTTTAATAAATGAAGTCGGGCAGGTAAGAGTTTTATAATAAATTTTTCAATTTTTTTGTTATTATATGGAACGCTTAAACATTGTTTATTATCTATTATTGTATATCTATTATGTATTATATATATTTAAAATGTATTTTTTTTTAAAAACAAAATTCTAAATTAGTAACAGATTTTGATAATAGAAATGCAGTGTCTTACCTTTTTTGATATCAGTATCATTCTGTTAAAAACAGTTTTATTTATATTACAGAAATTTTTGTTTTTTGAGCGGAAGTGATATCTGCAAGACTCTTACCGTACGGTTTAAAATTTCATTGTAATTTTTTTGGATATCACTGCGTTTTATTAGATTATTCTTTTATCGTTTTTATGTATTACTGATTGTTATCTTGTGGATTTATTATTAAAATTTATTGCCTTTCTAGAACAAACAAATATACATTTTTTGAATTTGTCGGCCAGTTTTTTTGTTGATAGTTATACCATTCACTTCGTACCATAATTTTCTTTTTTTAATAAAACTAGTATAATGACCTTCACGAATCGAAAATCCGTGATGTAATATTGCATACATAAGTGTAATATTCGATTTTTATCGTACCTGTGGACACACTTTTTATATTATTATTATTAAATGAACTTTTTTTATTTCTCCATCAATTAGTTCAAATAGTTCTAATTGTGGACTAAGAATTTTACCAATCGAATTTATTTCTGTTTTATGTAACAACATTTTTTTTTTGTTGCCACATTTGTAACACTTTCCTACTGTTCGCGTTTTTTGTGTTTTATTGGCAGCTATAATCTCTTGTAATCTAATACTTTTATTTATTTTTTTAATGACGTAATGAGAATTGAAAAAATTGTTTCATGTTCAGTACTTTCATTTACGTAAGAGCATTTACTATTAAAATTAGCGGTAGTATATTTTCTTTTAAATTTTATTATTTCAAGAACATTATCAAGTTTTTGTACTCTACCTAGTACTATCAAGTACTGCTACCTAGCGGCGTGATTCTAAAAACCTACGTTTTTGAGGAAAAAGTGATATATTCGAGCCCTGTTGTTTATCAAATGGGTGAAAAAATCGTTGTCTAACAAAATTCGATGTATTTTTTGAAAGTATTCTTTATTATAAATCTAACTGAAATAAAATATAATGTTTTTATGCTTATTTTTTTCCCCCATTTTCATTTCACTTTTAGGTCATGTTTAGAACTGAAAAACATAGTTGGTTGACTACGCCGTGCCGTCCAGTTCTGCGGACTCTTACCGGCGAAGTTTTAACGAACGTCTTGATCATCTTTTTTTGAGTTTTTTTTTCAGAACCAAACTCTAACTACATTTCTTAAGAATTCTTAATGATTTACTTAAAATCGATTGATTTTAAATTATCTGTTACTATTTTTTTTATTTACAAAATTATGGAATGATTTTCACATTTGTTTTTAATATTTTCATTCTTATTTCTAATACATGAAAGATATTTACTTATTTAACTTTTATTTTTATATTACCGATTAGTTATATATATATATTTGTATTTATTACTTACCGATGTATATATATTAAGTATCAAAACAGAAAATTTGCAGGCGAACTGATGTGGACAAGGTTTCCGAAACCGACATACCGTTATCAAGAATAACAATTCTTCATTTAGTTTTTATGTCTTTTTATAACATTAGTCTTACTAATATATTTTCATAAAAAGACTTCATTATTTAATTTATAAAATCATTTTGGAAGTCATAGGAAAGATTAAAATAGGAGATTTCACTGAGATTCCTTAGAGCTAGATTATAATTCATTTAGAAGCCCTTGTATTTATCTTTTTGTATATAAAATGCTTTGTTTTCACCAAAGCGTAAGCTAAAAACAGCCAATTGAAAAGTATCAAGGAAGTTATAACATTTTTCTTAAATATATTGTTACGTTATAATAAAGATAAACCAATAAATAACGGTTACCCGCGTGAAATAAATAAACCACTCCAGGAATATGTTATTCCTCCCACATATAGTTCACGTTCCTCCTCAATACATTAATTAATTGGCAGAGTAAATTTCATTACGAGCAAGCAGTATACAGTTTCAAAAGTAAACGAAAGTATTCTATAATAGACTATACAAGCAAATATAATAGCATCAATATGAACTTAGATATTCTTCATACCTACAAAAAGTACCACATCTTATGTAAAAGTTTAAGTTTTATGCTAAATCCAAAGCCGAGAAAATTGCGTCATTGTTATCGTTTTTCTGTATTTCACAATTTCCAGGGCGATTCTTCACTTTACTTGAATATATTAAACTGTAACATGTAAAGGTAGTAAATCCTATCCTACAACGACATTTAAACGGCATTTGTCTGTTTGTGCATACCCCTTATCTTAGCACCAGAATGTACCGATCATTAACGGTAAATCCCGATTAGTTAGTAGATATCTTGTGGTGGTCAGGTGTATTCTAGTTATATTATTATATATCGATATATCGCATATATATCGATACATATATATGTGAAATTTATATTAGTAACATATTTTTTTATTTATGTGATTGATTTTCTTCATAGAATCGATTATTTATGTTAAGATTCAGGTTTCATTTTCTCCTTTTTTATTTGTAAAAATAAACATTTTTCACTTTTTTCTTAGGCTTTATAAATTTTCTTTCTTTTACTCGTTATAAATTCTCACTTTTTCTTACTCTTAATAAATGAATTTGTCTAACGCTCTATTGTCAGTCAGTTTTGTAAAAATAATTAATACATTTTACTACTGTAATTCATTAATTTAATGTCTTAGCAGATCTTAAAATAAAACTACTTCGACACAAATAAATCGATACTGATAATACTATCGATTATTCATTTAGAATCGTATATATGTTTTTTTTTGTCCTTGTAGTTACAATTAAACAAACATATAAGCAAAACACGTGGGTCAAATCAAATGGTAAACAATAATTGTCAAAATTAGAAGAATTCTGAATCCTATATAACCTCCTTAGTGATTTATAAATTTTCAAGCCAACTTCTGTTTTGTTATTGTGTCAAGGAAGGTTAGTTTCGAATTACAATAATTTGTTTCGTAAATTGGATATAATATATAAATAATAAATTAATTAATATAATTTATATTTAAGCTTCCAGCTCTCGGATTGAGTAAATTTGGATATGGATATTTTGGATTTTTATGAAAATGTTGAGTGTGCAATCTTTAAAAGATGCCGAAACCGGTCTAAACATTATGCTTAATAATGTTTAATAGGGAAAATTTGCTGATATTTTTTCGCTTTTCCTTGATCAGGTTTTATTATTAAACAAAAAATTTTACAAAAGAGGTAATAAATTTTGGACACCTAATAACAGCATTCTGAGACTCACCAGGACAACCCGCTCGGTGGGCCCAGCTGCGGAGGCACGCCCTGCAGCTAGTTAAAATAATAAAAAAATAACACAGTATACTTAATGGACACATTTATACACAGTTAAATATGCGAATATAGGTGCAGAATTTCTAAATAAAAAGATACAAAATAGTTTTTACTTATAATTATCCATAAAATCTTCCCCCTTAAAAACATGTTTGAAGAATTTCGGAGATCGTAATAATTTAAATGAAAATAATTAAGTCCTACCTTTTATCGTTTGCAACAGAGAATCATTCAATCCACATTCCATTCCTGCTTATGTAGACAAAATTGTAATTATTACAAAAGTAGAGATAGTAAGAATATACACTAAAAGCAATGATAATCCGGTTATTAGTAAGTATATTGGTAAATCGGTTCCACATCAGAATAATTAATAAAAGAGAGGAACGGTTTCCCAACGGCTTCTTCGCTTACTTGAATATATTGTTACAAATCGGTTTACTAAGTTGAACATTATATTTTACTCTGCAAATAACACCTTTTCTCTGTTTATCACAGGTTATACAATGAACCTACCGGGTATACAAAAAAGAATATCGGGGTTTTAGTTTGTTATAATTATCTAAGATTTAGTGTAGTGTTGATTTAAGATAAGAATCAAAGATAAAAACGACAGCTTTAGTTGCTCGCATTGCTGTAGATTGATTTCTTATCTTTCCGCCTGACAGGATCACTAGCAAAAATGGCGACTCCTGAACTCTATGATTTGCAGTTTGCTAAATATGGGTCTGTTACTGTTCAACCTGCGTTTTGTAGAGAGTTTAATTGTGATTCTTCGAGTTATTGATGAATAACATTCGTCGATGGCATAATCAGTTTGAAACTACACAATGTCTGTGGAAAGGAAAGTGTACGGGATGAACTAGAGTGTCTGAAGAAAATGTTGAACGTATCAGGGAGTTTTTTATATGTGTAGTCCTATCTGTTAAGAAGGCCAACCGACGAACTCGACTTCCGGATGAAAGGCCGATACCATTCTGCTACCGAGATGGAGTGATGAAAAAAACACTAATTATAATAATGTTTTCGTAATAGCAAACAATAATGTACAAAAACCAATGGTTTTATATATGGTTATATCCGAATACAGTTTTTGAATTTTGATTGGTTGTTATAATTAAATAAAATCGATAGAACTATTTTATTTATAGTTGGTTGTTTTGGTATTTATGAGATGCCGCGACATTGTAAAGAATTTTTTAATGTTATCTATTAAAATATATTATTATTTATAAAACTAAATAATAATATATATGATGTTAAACCAATTGAACCTCTCCTTTTCAGCCTCTATGTTGCGGACATGCCAGAGACACGATCTAAAAAACATGGCTAAGCCGATGACTAGGTGCTAACAATAAAATGTAAATCATTTGAAGAGTTGGAGGAGGTCCTGATGGCTGACCTGGAGAAACTGGGAAGGTACTTCCAGAGATGGCGCCTCCAACCGAATGCCAGTAAAACAGAGGTGTCATGTTTCCATCTGAGTAACAAGTTCGCTAATAGGGAGCTTAAAATTCTATACCAGAATCAGTAGCATATATTAATTTGTTAAATCTTTGTTTGTAATTTTTGACTGTAATTGGTGTTGTGTTTTGGGGCCATACGCTAAATAAATATAAAAATATAGAAACTTTTTCATAATCTGAAATAGGAAATATATAATATAAAGGAGGAAAAAACCTATGAATTATCATAAAGTTTGTACAAGGAATGATATAATAATGAACTATGAATTACGATAATATTCTCAAGAATTATTTCTAGTGGTATATCCTGAATCGCTCATTGCGAACGTCGTATTTTAAACAAGAATCTTAAATTACAGCAGAACGAATTACTGTAATCAGGTTTTATTTTGATTCATAAAATAAATTATGTAGTTATTTAATGATTCAGAATTCGCTAGCCGCAGAAAATTAAAAATAAGAATTCACGTGTTTAGAGTATTATCAAGGTTTAAAGGTAATATTCTTATTATGGTTAAGGTCAGTCTTTGTTTATTATACTTTCATTACTCCTATTTTTATTGTTACTAAAGAGGGATTTCATTACAGTGAAAAATAACATAACATGTTGTATAATTTTATATGCTATATGTCTATTCAGGTTTAGATATTTATTATAAATTTATAGATTTTATTTCGTGCACTGTCTAATGAATGATTTGCTTCTGGATACGGTTAGTTTCTGTCGTTTTCTCATCCGATTACTTGTATAATAATCAAAACTACTATTATTGTATTTTATTGGCTTTAACTAGAAGATCATGCGGGAACTGCGTGCACTATTAATTGCGTGGGATAGTAGTAGCATATGATCTTAATAAAGCATAACTAAACGTCGCATACTTAAATATTTATTATTTTATCAAACACACACGCATACACACACACACACACACACACACACACACACACACACACACACACACACACACGCGCGCGCGCATACAGAATAGTACAGAGAACTTAAGTCTATTATCTACGGTATTATTTTTTGTAAGAACTCGTTTAAAAAATAAATCCGTTGTTTACATTTTCAAGAAAAGGGAACAACACTATTTTTAGCTGTATAATTCAGTGTACACAATTTTTGAGCCTCTAATTTTTGAGCAGAGGCGGCATCGGTAATAGCAAGAATACCTTCTAGACTTACAGGCGAAAAGATTGGAGTAAAAGATGGAATATGGCAACAACAGGGAGGTGGACCCATAAACCTATTAGAGATGTTAGGAGCTGGGTAGAGAGAAGGCATGGTTACATCACCTATGAACTCACCCAGTTCCTCTCTGGATATGGATGCTTCCAGGATTACCTATATTGGATGAATAGGAGTAATGCTAAAGCCTGCTACTACTGTTTGGAGCAGGATACTACTGATCATACAGTATTTTCAAAGTGGAGGGACGAGGGCTGATATGATGGATCATGGTCCGGTAAATGCGGACAATGTGATAAGTATGATGTTAAAAGATAAGGAAGCTTGGACGAGAATAACGGAAGTAGTAACTGCCATAATAAAAGCTAAGGCAGTTGAGGAAAGAAATAGGCAAGCTGGGAGAAGTTAGCGTACCTGAGTCAGAGGAACCGATGCCGGGTAGCAGTGGGTGGCCAGCCTCGGAAGACGGGCGGCGGGGCTCTTCGGAGTCGTTGTCCGTTAATAGTCCCTCGGGAACGCCGCTTGAGCTATCTTAATTCGGCTATAAGAGTGCTCGGGTGACTGTGTAGGGGCTATGCTTAAACTGTATGGATTAGGTTCGGTCCGTACGTCACTAGAACAGGAGGTTTTTTTAGCGGGTGAGAGCTAGCACTGCCGTCAGAGCGGGCCTGGAAGCAGCTGGTAGAGCTTTTTCCGCCTCTTACGGAAAAAAAAATTCTGAGCCTCTACTATAGAAAAAACAATTTTGAAAATACGTACTTATTGTATTTTCAAATTTGGAATATTATATTAATGATAATATTCCGTATTTATATTTTTCAAGTCGGTTAAATATATTTAAAAATTTTTAAGAATTTCCCTCAACTCAATTGTGCTGTATTTTTAAAAATTATAGTAAAATTCAGAAAATAAACTACTTTTAAATAAATACGCTATGTATAGAGTTTTTTCCATTACAGATTAGAAAAAACATGTTTCCAATACTTAAAATATCATTCTGAAAGGAATTAAATTTAAGTGTGAGATACAAATATAGAAATATATTAGTGGTTTTTTATTGTGTTAGCAAAGAATTCAGTGATTTAGACGTAATTTTACAAAAAGTTTTAGATATAACGTAACTGGTTTTAAATGTTCCTTTTGAATCAATATCCATTTTGACTAGTTTCCATGTGATGTTTGTACGTACGTATGTATCTCGCATAACTCAAAAACGATCAGCCGTAGGATGGTGAAATTATGGATTTAGAACTTTTATAACATCTAGTTGTGCACCTCCCCTTTTGTTTGCAATCGACTGGAATAAAAGTGTCCAAAAACGCCCAAAATAAAAAAAAAAAATGGATTTTGGACTTTTTTTAACTGCAGTAATAAGCCCTCATTGAGAGCTTTTCATAAGTGGTACACATATCAAAGTGGCTTTGCATATCATAAGTGGTACTTATTTCCATTGGTTTCAAAGTTATAGGAAAATAAAAGTTTAATGAATGAAATGTATGGATCTTAAAAGGGGAAGGCACATCGGTTCGAATCAGACTTCATCTCCCTTTTTTATTTTTACCTTTTTTTCTTTTTAATTTAAATATATTGATTTATTATTAATTATTAACCTATGATTATAAAAAGGTTTTTACGATAAATAATAATTCAATAATAACAATAAAGAAAAAGTATGAAAAATATCAGACGTTATTAATAAAAAAAAAAAATTATGTACTTTTAAAAATGTGTATATGTATTATGTAATAGATTTGGTGAAACATCTGATTATTAAATATTAATTGATAATTATAATTTTGAATCATATTATTTTTGGATTTTCTAGTTTAATTTCTGTGTTATTTAATTTAATTATTCTAAAATTTCTGTTTAATTTTATCTGTATTAAAATTAGTTAGTTTCTTATATTCTAATTAATTATCTAAATCTAAGTTAAATAGTTTTTATTAGTTTCTAATTTAATTTCTCGGTCCATGAATTCTTTTTAGGTACTGGTTTCATTGTAATCTCTGATCTTAATTATGAAACTCTGAAAATGGTAGTTGTAACTGCTGATCTATAGCAGTGAAAGAGAAAAGGGCGCTGAACAAGTTGAGGTGCCTAAAAAGAAATTAATAAGTAGGGAAAATATGTATGAATGAGATAAGAAAGGGTAGTATTTTTTCCCCCATCCTTTGGAACATAAAATAATTGCGTTTAATGAGATAGCTTACAGAGCAAACTGGATGCCACTTGGTTTGAAAGCTCATTGCAAAAAAAGAATTGACAAAAAATTACACAAATGAAACAAAAAAAGCCTTATCTGCTGAATAATGGAGAAGGGTTGGAAAAATTGGATATTAACCTCGCATAGTAAAAAGCGTTGAAGTATTTATTTTACAAGTGATTGGTCTCATTTGCGAAACTAGCTTTTGTCATGACACTAAGAGTACAGATAGTCTTTTGCGCATGTGTAGCTCTATCTCACTCCCATACTTGATTTCATTCCTTGACAACTCGTCGCCAGGAAAAGATTGACTCGCCCCTTGTATTGTCAAATGGTTATAATGTGTAATATTGTGTATATTTTTGTTGAAGTTATGGTTTTACACGATTATAATTTCCAACATCGACCCTTTTTAATTAGATAAGAGGAAAATAACTATTATTTATTATAAACCCAGACCCAAAAGAAATGGACAAAATATGTTATTCATATCCTACATGTATATTGTTATTTTGTTTCATTATTATTATTATTTATTTTATATGTAGTTGATTACTTACAAAAATGATGATGAATGACTATTCTTGAAACTATCCATGGGAAAACAAATAAAGTACTCATCTCATGATCTAGTTACGAGTAGGCCTATGCTTGCTCTGCTATATTCTAAATGATAGTTTTTCACTGTTTGCTATGATTGTGTTTTCATTATCACTAATCATAATTTCGTTCATCAAGAGTTCAATAGCATAATTGCAATGTTAAAAATATATAAATGAAAAACTAATTAACGTTAAGAGTACACGCCGTTAAGAGTATAAGAGTAAATGCCGAACAGGTTAGATAAAGTAAGGTAAATAGCAGTCTTTTGAAGTTAAGTAACAGTCTCCTAAAGTTTTATTTCCATGATTTACTGTCAGTTATGTTACTATTATGTTTCTTAATGGAAAAAACATAACAGTTCTACAGAATAGTTTTTTTATGTCTTCTGGGAGATTAACATCTTTTGAGTTTTCAAGTACAGATTTCATAAAATTTTCATTATGCACCAAGTCTATTCTTTGAAAAATGTTCCACAATTTTGAAAGATTTTGTAAAACATCCGTAGATGGTTTGTATAACCGCTCCTCTGACAATTGCTCGACATTGGTATCTTTCCGGAAATTAGAAGTAACTCCTCTGATATTGTCGAACAGTATTCTCCCTAAACCGGAGTTGATCATCATTTCGTTTATTTGTTTTTTGTTGCAAATCGTTTAATTTCTTTTGGTTTGATATAATTCTTCTGATCTTAATTTGTGTACACATTCTCTATTTTTGAAATTTTCTCTCTCTTTATATTCATCATCTTCTCTTAATCTTTTTATTCTTTCTTTGGTTTTAACATTTTCTTCCTCTTTATATTTATCATCTTCATTTAATTTTTCTATTCTTCCCTTGTTCTTAATCTTTTCTTTCTCTTCATATTCATCTCTTTGTCGTTTTTTTAATATATTTCTTTATTTTTCCTGTATGATTGTTCCTTATTCATTTTTGATTATTCACCAAATAATCCAATAACAAAAACTGAATTTTATACACCGTAAGGTCGAAATTAACATTTGTAACCAGTATACAGGAGTTTACTAAACGGAATAATTTAATTATTATTAACTTTTGTTCATACAACACACCAGAAATCTGAAACCTTTGTTAATCAACAACTCACGAAGATACGAATACTACTGATCTAGTAATACGAGTAATAAAGGAACTTTTAGTCTATCCTAATATTTCATGAAGATTGTTGAATTAATAGTTGTATAAATATTTGATGTTAATGAAAACTAATATTTCAGCAATTGTGTAACGGTCCCTTTTATAAGGTATTGGAGAATCGTATCTCACTTTCAAGTGAAATAAGTTTAAATGAAGTGGGGTAAAAAAGTGTATATGTAATTTAATAGGCGTGCAAGGAAGGTGTGGTATCCACATCAATTTTTTTTTCTTTGTAAATGTTAATCAAGAGACAGGCAAGTGAGAAGAAAAAACCCAAATGTAAATGACACAGATTACTAAATTTTTTAAATCATACAAATATATATTTAATAAAAACACCATTTTCTGTTAAAATCTTAAATTTCTTAAAATTTTAAGAATTGCTTAAAGTATTTCCTTTAATTTCTTAAAACTAAAAAGACCAACGATAGATTACCACCCTCTTTTGGTCACTAATAAAACGTGATAAGGTATGATTTTTATACCGTTTTAATACATAAAAATTTCACGTATTCAAATTAATACATGAAAAATTGTTTCATATTCTAGTAGAAGAGAGAAGATTAGAAAACCTCTCTCTTAGGATTACAGAAATACTGCTGAACAAAGCAACTGCTGAAATACAAAATACACAATTACTGCTGAAATAAAGCAATATTATTAATAAAATTATAACTAGTTTATTATGTATGAAGTGATATCCGCCTGAGCGCTTAATATGAAAGTTTATCACAATTTTATTGCCACTACATGAGACTCGAAACGAGATAATTGATTACTCAGTTGGGCTGCGTTTGAGCCCGGAAAATTTACTTGCTCGTGTTCCCATTTTCTTATCTCTTTAGTGTAAATATAGAAGAATTAAAAAACCACAAATATAACGTATGATTATTATAAAATCGCATTTTCATTATGATGAACAACGTGTGATTTAGACTATTAGTTTAAATACTATTAGAGTTGACAGGCAAACTCTTGCTTAATAAAAAAAAAATCCCTTTCGGCACGCGAAAGGAGATAAATCCCTTTCGGCACGCCTGGAAGGCGGAGATAGATTTCACCGGTGCTAAGTACGGGATAAAAAGATTTCCACCTTAAAGCTAAGAAAAACTTCAAATTTACTCAAAACGACAATGGTTTCATGTGAAAAAAGTTTCACATGTTTAGCATACGACAAGCCCCATCTTCTTAGATTCCACCAAAATTTCGGTCATACCTTGTCGTAAGGATTGGTCATATCAAAAATTATTTCAGACAAAATTTTTAGGTAATGTTTAGAAAGCTAACGACTACTTTAAACCTATTCGATACTTTGATTATTAAGGGAGGTATGATTTTTTTGTCTTCGAAATCCCATTTTTTCCATTCTCTGGGCCAATGGTTGGTGATATCAAAAAACTTTACTTAGATAAATTTTAGGCTGTTATACAAAGAATAGTAAGAAATGTAAACGAATTCGATAATTTACTTAATAAGATAGTTATAGCAATATTTTTTTTCGCAAAACAAAATTAGCTTTCTTATGGTAAGGCAGCTTTCTTATGAAATCTACCTAAAAATGGCATAAAGTGTTATAAAATACGGTAAATATTTTCATAACTGGAGACCGAAGTATTAAATTTAAATAACTTTTAATAACTAACTTGAAGTATAATATACACGGCAATATCGTATACCATTAAAGTTTGCATGTTTGGATTTCACAATGATTATATGTGCGGAGCGTTTCTATTATCTAGTGTGTCTATGATTTTTTCATTAATATACGGCAAGGTTAATTATCTTTTTATGCTATAAAAAAATCTTAATTATATGTAAAAAAAAAAAAAAATAATTAGTAGTTCTTTTACCTTGGTATCCGTTTAAAATGAAATTGGTGTCTTGAGAAGTTGTAATTTAATTATAATAATAAAAAAATAAATATAATGTAATAATAACAGAAATACAAATAATAATATTATTATTATTTTCCTAGGTAGTAATCTAATTTAATATTATTATTATTATTATTAAATTAAAATATATTATTTGAGATATTTTAATACACTGTAATCTAATGATATTTAATGATAGAATTTTTAATTGTAAATATTAATAACACATTTTTAATTTCAACTTCAATTATTTAAAATAATGTAAATGTGTAATAAAGATCCATAACTTACGGAAAGAAATGTGATGTGAACACCACATGACTTCCCTTTGTTTCTTTTTTTTCCTGTTTAGCCTCCAGGAATTACCGTCAGTTATTACTTCCGAGGATGAATGAGGATTATACGTATGAGTGTAAGTGAAGTGTAGTCTTGTACAGTCTCAGGTCGACCATTTCTGAGATGTGTGGTTAATTGAAACCCATCCACCAAAGAACACCGGTATCCACGATCTAGTATTCAAGTCCGTATAAAAGCAACTGCCTTTACTTAGGATTGGAACGCTGTAACTATCGATTGTGAAATCAGCTGATTTGCGAAGACGCGTTAACTATTAGACCAACCCCGTGGGTCCACATACTTCCTTGTACGCCTATTAAATTACATATACATTTTTTTTTTGAATGAAAAGTACATAAAATGTTATTTTATTAATAATTTCTGATATTTTTTCATATTTTTTAATGACATTATTGAATTATTATTTATCGTAAAAATGTTTTTACAATCAGATGTTAATATTATTAATAAATTAATATATTTAAATAAAAATAATAAAAAAACTTAAAAAAAGGAGATGAAGTCGGATTCGAACCGATGTGCCTTCCTCTTTGGTAAGATCCAAATATTTCATTAATTAAAATTTTATTTGGCTATAACTCTGGAACCAATAAGTACCAGTTATGATATCATTGAAAAGCTCTCAATGAGGGTTTATTACAGCAGTTAAGAAAAAGTTCAAAGAAGTCGAAAATCCAACAATTTAGGTTCCGTCGATTGCAATCAAAAAGGGAGATGCATAACTAGGTGTTACAGTAGTCCTAAATCCAAAATTTCAACATCCTACGCCTAATAGTTTTTGAGTTATGTGAGATACATTCGTACGTACGTACAGACGTCACGCCGAAATTAATCAAAATGGATTCTGGATGGTTAAAATGGATATTTCCATTGAAATCTGAAAACCGTAATTTTTCGCGATCACAATACTTCCTACAAGTAAGTAAAAATTAAACCGATTTCTCTTATCTTTCTTTTTTATGTATTATATTAGTTTGGCACATCCCGAGTGAAGCAATCCGCTGAAGTTTACTTTTTGACAGAATAAAAACTTGCTAGCAATAAAATTTTAGGTACTATATATTTTTTTAAACCACCTCTTTGTTATTCATAAAATCAAATGTTCTACCTTAACAAAGCACAAGTGTTTTAACTTAATAACAAAATATTAATCCGAAAAATATACAATTTTAAAATATTTATTGTTACTTTAAAGTCTGTTAATAGTTTATCTTGAATCGCTGAATACATTTAAAAGTTTAAAGATTATTAATAAAGATTAGTTAACGTTAACTGCGCAAATTAAGTAAGTTTAAAAAAGATTATAAAAAACAGGAACGTTTTTTTTCTAGCTAGTGCATTCAAAATAGAGTCATCACTTTTATGAAAAAATACAGAAATTTTAGTAAATAACTTCCTAAAATGGAATGTAGTAATGCAATGAATAAGTAAGATTAGATTTGTTCAAATAATGCTTTTTAAAACCTACATAACCACTAAGTTCTATTTAAATTCATCAACGATAATTTTTTGGGATCGTTACCTTGTTATTTTTAAGTTCTGAATCCTTTATTCTTACATGCCAGTAGAAACTTAGCATAATTGTTGACAATAATGTGGATTTTTAAAAAATGTTAATTTAAAATTCTGAATCCGTTAAGCACATCAGAATTTAAACAGACATAATAAATTATCTTTGACATCACTAATTTATTAAAATTAGGACACCAGATGTACATTTTTCTAAAGACTAAGAAAAGTTAACAGGATTTATTTAGCTGCATAAATTTATTTAAAGGTCTTTGATTTTGAAATCCTTGGCGGCATAATACTGAATAATGTATGAATTGTTTTGTTTCCAATAACTTCTTTTTTTTTGGGGATAAATAAATAAATTTTTTAAAGATTCTAAATAAATATTCCTTTTTTCAAGGCCCGATATTCCACGTGAATATATAGTTCCAAACTTTTAGTTTTAATGTTGTTCTTAACGGTCGGCTAAATATTATAATGCACTTATTTAAAATTGTAATTGTTGTCGGGTTAAAAAAATTTAAATAGAAATTATATGCGATAAAAATAAGCATAAGACAATACAACCATTGTTTTATCTTATACTGTTACACAATAAACTATTTTAACCTATTGTATACCGTAGGTCTGTAAAAACTTATTTCATTTTCATTATTTTGTCTATTATTACTTTTGCATTATTGTTAAAAAATTTTATTCGCTTTTCTTATCTTAAAATTTTTGTTTACAAAAATTATCCGAGTGTAAGAATTATTTCTCAACTTAATATTATTTAAAACAAATTGTTTATGTAATGCCTGGATTATTTGAAATGTGTAATTTTTCATAAGCTCAGAAATAATATTGACTAATAAACACGTATTAAATTATCTATTGGAATGTGATATTTATTCTTAATTTACTTTACGAAATTCTCTATTATAAGATCCGGCAGCTGATTTCTGTAGGTATCTGTTTTTTAATGAAATTCAATTTACATGAATAATTAATGATAATTTAATATATTACTGCCGGGTTGCCTAGCAAAAATTAGCCGTAATTATCTTTAATAAAATATATTGTAAATAATTTTTTTAAACGAATTCCAACTGTATTTTTTAAAGAAAATAATGTGAAGAATGTTAAAAAATGGGTTGCCAGTTCTCAGTCAGCCGCAACCTCCAAGTTGCCAGGTGTAAAAAGGAATGTTATTGCTAATTATTTACGCTCATCGTGTTTTTCAAAAAAAAATATATACTATATTAAAGTTTAATTTTTTCTGTACACGATAATACATGGTTGCCTGTAAAAAAAATGGCGCAAGTAGTGGTTGCCATTATTTGAACTAATTACTTTCAGTCTGGATGAATGTGAACGAGAGAGAAGGAATACGTGCGCTGCTTCGTGTTGTAAACAAAAAGGCAGCGCGACTATTGTGTACAGAAAAATTAAACTTCAATTTTTTTGAAAAACCAGATGAGCGCGTAAATAATTAACAATAACATACCTGTTTACACCTGGCAACTTGAAGGTTGCGGCTGACTGAGAACTGGCAACCATTTTTTTTTTAACTTCCTTTACATCATTTTTTTCAAATGACGTTTAATTCATTTTTAAAAAAATATAGCTGCAATTTTTTAAAATAAATTACAATATATTTGATAGAGGTAATTGCTGCTAATTCTTGTTAGGCAACCCGGCAGTAATTTATTAAATTATAATCAATCTTTCATTTAAATCGAGTTTCATTAGAAAAACAGATACCTGCAAAAATCAGCTCCCGGATCTTATAGTCATAGCGAATGAAATACATTTTTACTTCCGTGTACGAAGTAAAGGAAGTATCGTGATCGCGAAAAATTTCGGTTTTCAGATTTCAACGAAAATATCAATTTTGACTAGTTTCGGCGTGACGTCTGTACGTACATAAGTATCTCGCATAACTCAAAAACGATTCGCCGTAAAATGTTGAAATTTCGGATTTAGGTCTGTTGTAACATCTATCCTTTTGATTGCAATCGACTGAACCAAAGTGTCCAAGAAAGCCCAAAATTCATAACAATTCGGATTTATTTTTTCTTAACTGCAGTAATAAGCCCTCATTGAGAGCTTTTCAACAATATATCAAAGTGGGACTTATTTTCATTGGTTTCAGAGTTATACCCAAATAAAATTTTAATTAATGAAATATTTGGATTTTACAAGGGGAAGGTACTTCAGTTAAAATCAGATTTCATCTTCTTTTTAACTTATCTTTTTAATTTAATTGATTCATTTATAATTGTTAACCTCTGATTCTAAAAGATTTTACGATAAATAAATAATTCAATAAAACAATAGAAAAAAAATATGAAAAATATATCAGAAGTTATTAATGAAATAAAATTTTATGTATTTTTCATTTTCAAAAAATGCGTATATGTAATTTAATAGGTGTATAAGAAAGTCATGTGGTGTCCACCTCAGATTTTTAATTTATCAATTAACTCTAATTTTATTCCGTAAATATTTTTATTCTATTTATTACACAATTTTACATTCTTTAAGTGTAAATTACTATTAATTAAGAGTTTTTATTAAAAATTATTATACAACTACATTTAAGGAAATTTAAATAAGACAAATATAGTGTTTGGACACTAATTTTAAAGCTTAGCTTAATAAGATGCAGATTTACACAGTATTTCCTTCCGCATTCTTGTTTTGAGGAAACATTCTTAAAAACCTCTAGTGTTCTTTATATATAATTTTTACTGTTGCGCGAAAACTTTTTTTAGTATTTTTTGTTCGTTAACTACGTTTTGGGATTTCAAACAAAATTAAATACAAAATTTTAGTAAATTTATTATTATTACTACATTCCTTATTAATGATTGAGCGATGATAATCTGTTCAGTTGTTCAAAAAAAAAAAAAGAAAAAAGTAGACAGTAATTAGGGAAACAGGCGGTTATAATCGATACTAATCTTTAAAATTAATGTCCGAACTTCATGGAGATGCAATAAAAATAAATATTGAAAACTTACTGCTGTTATAAGTTATTTGGCTTTTAGGTAGATTTCATAAGAAAGCTAACTATTTTAATGGGTACTATGATTCAACTTCCGAAAAATTTCGACATATCTTCGCGTTTCACATCACCCAGATCCCGAAACCACCGTCAGTTCAAAAGTTTACGTATACATTTATATACGAGGTGTGTTCAAAAAGTAACGAGAATTTTTGTATTTTGAAAAGAATTTTATTTATTCGTCTACAATAATGTTATCCCCTTCAGAATAGTTCCCATTGGATATATACATTTATTCCAGCGCTTTTTCCAATCCCCGAAACACTTCTGGAACTCGATCTTTGGAAGAGTGTTTAGCTCTTTCAGCTATTCGATTTTGTTCTCATCTATGCTTGTAAAACGATGGCCCTTTAAGGTTCTCTTTATTTTTGGGAATAGAAAAATGTCACACGGGGCCATGTCTGGCGAATATGGCGGCTGGAGTAACAACAATTTTGGAACAAATTTTGTTGTCACGCGTTTCATACCCAAAACATCCGAAAAAATTTCATGGCATGATCCAATTGATATCCCAACATCATCAGCGACTTCTCTGATTATAATTCGGAAATCATTCATAATCATTTCTTTCACTTTTTCCACGTTTTCATCGGTTGTTGATGTCTTGGGGCGTCCGGGGTCCTCATCATCTTCAACGTCTTCACGAGCTTCTTAGAAACGCTTATACCACTCATAAACCCTTGCTTTACTCATAGCAGACTCACCAAAAACAATATTTAACATTTTTAAAACATTGCTACACTTTATTTCATTCTTATAGCAAAATTTAATACAAATTCTGTGATCCATTATTTATACAAATAAAAAATCGCCGGTTGTACCAAAACACGTGTTATCCTTTTGCCAGCAGACAACAGATTAAGCATTCAATATGGCTAAAAATGTACAGATACTTTTCAGACATGATTACCAACACAATAACGAAAAAATATCGTGAATCGGACTGATACAACCCGCGAAATTTCAAAATTCTCATTGCTTTTTGAACATACTTCATATATATATATATATATATATATATATTTCACTTTCTTGTGTACACGGTAACTGCCGTAATTTTGCGCCAATTACTTTCAAATTGATACATAAAATATAACAACTCAAAATCTCGGTCAAGTTCATTAACGAGCAAAATCGAACCATGGTGGTGAAAATGGGGGGTGAAAACAAAATATCGATATATCTTTCTCATTAAGTAAAATATCGAATCGTTTAAGTTCCTACTATTCTCTGGATAAGAGCCTAAAACTTATCTAAGTAAAGTTTTTTTGATATCATCAACCATTGGCCCAGAGGGTGGAAAATGGGTTTTCGAAGACAAAAGAAATCATAACTTCCTTAACTGGCACAGTATCGAATCGGTTTAAAGTGGTCGTTAGTCCTGTAAACATTACATAAAACTTTTGTCTGAAACAAGTTTTGATATGACCAACCCTTATGGCAAGGGACATGAAACCCTTACTTTTTTCACATGAAACCATTTGTTTACGCCATTCTGGCATAAAGTTTTTCCGTTATTTCTACGAATTCCAAGCTAGGGTAGGTCCCGTTGTTTTGTTACAAGGAATGTTTGAATTCCACTTGGTTTCGTATTGCTGGGTCTGTAAAGGCCACCTGTTTTCTATTATTGTTCTTGTGTTCGACCCTCCCACCGTCATCCTTAGCGACCGCGCCTATTATTCTATCGAGTTATTTCTGACTACCCTTTTCATACACCCGTTATTTTTTCGTCCCCTTACTAATACACACACACACTATCCTGTCCACTACCTGGAGCTGGTTACCCCCGCCTTTTTCGCCATCTTTTCGGCAGAGTACCTCCAACATCTCACCACTGCAGTCGCCTAGGGCAATACTCTCCTGCAAACCTTGTGGTAACATTCACGCTCAAGCAGAATTTCAAACTCATCACTACACATTTGAGATTCCACGCCTCATTCTACCACTAAACCACATCACGCCGCTGTATTCCTGATTCACCGTGCGGACTACGCCCAGGACTACATAGGTATTCTTCTGTACTTGCTGTTACGAGTTCATCTCTGGCAAATATTTGTGTGCTACAGGCAAGTTCACTTGGCGTTTATAGACCTAGAAAAGGCTTTCGATAACGTAGACTGGAATAAAATGTTCAGCATTTTAAAAAAATTAGGGTTCAAATACAGAGATAGAAGAACAATTGCTAACATGTACAGGAACCAAACAGCAACAATAACAATTGAAGAACATAAGAAAGAAGCCCTAATAAGAAAGGGAGTCCGACAAGGATGTTCCCTATCGCCGTTACTTTTTAATCTTTACATGGAACTAGCAGTTAATGATGTTAAAGAACAATTTAGATTCGGAGTAACAGTACAAGGTGAAAAGATAAAGATGCTACGATTTGCTGATGATATAGTAATTCTAGCCGAGAGTAAAAAGGATTTAGAAGAAACAATGAACGGCATTGATGAAGTCCTACGCAAAAACTATCGCAAGAAAATAAACAAGAACAAAACAAAAGTAATGAAATGTAGTAGAAATAACAAAGATGGACCACTGAATGTGAAAATAGGAGGAGAAAAGATTATGGAGGTAGAAGAATTTTGTTATTTGGGAAGTAAAATTACTAAAGATGGACGAAGCAGGAGCGATATAAAATGCCGAATAGCACAAGCTAAACGAGCCTTCAGTAAGAAATATAATTTGTTTACATCAAAAATGAATTTAAATGTCAGGAAAAGATTTTTGAAAGTGTATGTTTGGAGTGTCGCTTTATATGGAAGTGAAACTTGGACGATCGGAGTATCTGAGAAGAAAAGATTAGAAGCTTTTGAAATGTGGTGCTATAGGAGAATGTTAAAAATCAGATGGGTGGATAAAGTGACAAATGAAGAGGTATTGCGGCAAATAGATGAAGAAAGTAGCATTTGGAAAAATATAGTTAAAAGAAGAAACAGACTTATAGGCCACATACTAAGGCATCCTGGAATAGTCGCTTTAATATTGGAAGGACAGGTAGAAGGGAAAAATTGTGTAGGCAGGCCACGTTTGGAATATGTAAAACAAATTGTTAGGGATGTAGGATGTAGAGGGTATACTGAAATGAAACGACTAGCACTAGATAGGGAATCTTGGAGAGCTGCATCAAACCAGTCAAATGACTGAAGACAAAAAAAAAAAAACAGGCAAGTTCAGTTTTTCATTACTCATTACGTTAAACCTTTATGTTATCATTCAAATTTGTGGAACATTCAGTTCATCCTACCTATGCCGTTCAAGTTTCAATTTCACTTTAGTACAGTCACGACAGGTCACTTACAGAAGGCTGTCATTGTTCAGCTGCAACCCATTTCATGTGCTCAATTAAGTTCAGTGTGATTATATTGTAATTAACTCTTTTGTACTGTAATATTATTGTGTATTTTTCTACGTCAAACTAGAATTACATTTTTACATTATTTAACGTTAAGTTTGTGGTTCATAAATCAGGAAAGGCCAATGCCAATCAAGATTTACGGTAATTTGTTTTTCTAAGCTAATGACATTTGTTCATTCCTAATCTTTCGATATTACAGCATTTGTCAGTAATGCAATAGTTTTCCAGTCATATTATGTTTATTGATGTTTTGTTTTTCTAAGTATATAATTGTAAATCTCATTTTAATAATATTATTACTGATATGCTGATTTCAGTTGATATTTCTTATGTGAAATTAAGTTATGTTTATTTCATAATTTCATTTAATTTAAGGTTATGCTTTAACATAAGTTCAGTTGTTTTACATAATTAAAGTCCAATTTCTTTTGGCAAATACTAGCTGTGTGTTTTTTTTATTTTTTAACTTTACCCAACACCATTGTCGTATTGAGTAAATTTGAAATTTTTCTTAACTTTAAGGTGGAAATATTTTTTGTCCCTTACTTAGCACCGGAGAAATCTACCTCCGCCTTCCAGCGTGCCGAAAGGGATTATTTTAAACCTTATATTGTAACAAAAAAGTTGTTTGTTAATAAACTTCGAAGATAAATTAAATTGTAATAAATAAGTGACTCATATGAAAAATAAACCTGTAAAAGGATATAAAGGTTTTATTTTTCATTTTCTTCTAAAGAAAGTTATTAATTATAAATATTTTTCATAAACAACAATAAATTAGAAAGTAAAAAAAAATTAATAACATATATATATATATATATATACACACACACACACACACACAAGTACGCCTATTCATATACATAAAAACCTTAATAGGGGATCTAATTGATTAAGTTATATACTCTTCCTTATCCTTGATAACGTATACTAATTGGATACCTTTATCCTTGTGCTTGAAGCTTTACTTCCATGCGATATTCTGTGGATTTTGGCTAGACGTCTTGTAGAATTATGTTAAGGAAAATGGGAGGGATCCTTTAAAGAGATATTACGAAGTAGGCGATTGGGGGAGATGGGTATGTGTATTCCTCTATTCAGCGACTAACGACCATCAACGCCTACTATAAAAAAATATATATTTATCATTGTAAATTATCATTGTAATTTATCATTGACTATTTGGATCCAGTTGGAAACAAGGTTGGAAATCCTTTCTGGAATAGGTTTCCAACCCCATTGCCGGAAATTGCAAATATATTCATATTTAGTTTATTTATGAATGTTCAGTTTATACATATATTTATTTATGTAGTTTTTTTTTGTTGATTTCAGTCATTTGACTGGTTTGATGCAGCTTCCCAAGATTCCCTATCTAGTGCTAGTCGTTTCATTTCGGTATACCCTCTACATCCTACATCCCTAACAATTTGTTTTACATATTCCAAACGTGGCCTGCCTACACAATTTTTCCCTTCTACCTGTCCTTCCAATATTAAAGCGACTATTCCAGGATGCCTTAGTATGTGGCCTATAAGTCTGTTTCTTCTTTTAACTATATTTTTCCAAATGCTACTTTCTTCATCTATTTGCCGCAATACCTCTTCATTTGTCACTTTATCCACCCATCTGATTTTTAACATTCTCCTATAGCACCACATTTCAAAAGCTTCTAATCTTTTCTTCTCAGATACTCCGATCGTCCAAGTTTCACTTCCATATAAAGCGACACTCCAAACATACACTTAAAGTTTTCTGTAAAATAAAAGAAAATTAATCAAATAGACTAACTGGAAGCAGGGTAATAATATAATCTACACTTTATCACATTGCAAACCAAATACGGTTTCGGTTAAACAGAATACGGTTTGTAGGCACATTGTGCTTAAAAAACGTATTCGATTTAACCGAATAAATAATAAAATGTTAACACAGATAAAAATTTTTAGTATTATTAGATAATAACTTAATAAAATGCCCGCTTAAAAACACTATAGTCCAACGGTGCTTAGATTTATATGTACACAAAAACAAGTACATAATTAGTTTTTATTAATTACCTTCTCTTTCGCTCTTCCAGCGTGTTTTTGGACAGATTTGGCAATCAAAGAGCCGTTGCTTTACGCCATCTTCTGATCACTACTGTTATTCACTATTCCTTCCACCGACTAAACTAGAAAAGGGAACGAACAAGGAATGTTCTATACACACGCGAAATAAAAAAAACTATCTTTCACCAGCACGCCAGGGTCGGTACTGCGGGAGCAACAGTGCTCTATCTCCCTCGCAGCCTCGGGTGCAGCTTCCTATGTGCGCATGCGCACAACAGCCAAACACCACGCCGCTGGAACTGTGAAGAGCACAGTTTCATACAAAGATTTTTGTATCTTTTTCATAAAGTGGGGATGGCTACTGACATTAAACTTAAGGATTATAAATTTTACAAGTATAAAGAAAGAATTAAAGAAAAAGGGCTCATTATATTAAATGGTATCGATAATATCAAGTGGAAATAGGGGTGCTGCATTTCCACAGTGCCTATACGCAATCCGCTACTGCTTAAATATTTAATATAATGTGTTCCTCAAAATATAACCTAATAATTTTACATTGGGCTACTGTTATTTAATTCTAATCACTACAAACATACACATATTTAATTTATTTATGTATGTTTAGTTTATATATACAGAATTTTTATAAAAACCGTTTTAAGAATTAAAGGGATTGTTCCCCACATCGAAATAAAAAAAAACAAATGTCCGGAAATGCTTAGCTTGGTTTGTATTTTTTTGCATAAAAAATTATTTCTCAGGAATGGTTAATCCTACCGAACTGAAATTTAGAGGTTTACTTTTTTCGTACCATTCTTTAAACACAACAAGGTGCGATCGGTAACCGCCTAAAAGACGTTACCTCGGCCGCAACCGTGTATCGTGGCAAAGTCTACCTCCCCCTGGCTTAGAGCTGTAATGGGCTTCCCGTCGAGGTCCCTTCTGGATCATTGGAACACCCTGACTTTCTCTTTTGGATGGCCAAAATGTTCCTCCCCAGGAGGGCAAAAGAGGTTTACTTATATAAAAATAATGAACCTCATCTCTCAATCTTTTCAAAATAACGGCCATGTTAACTTTTTAATTGTTAATTTCTTTGTAAACACTGGTTTATTTACATGTTATGTTTAAAAAAAAATAATGTTAAGCGTTTTATAATAATGAAAGTAGTAACACTTTATTTATTCAAATCCGTTCATGGATAACAAAGTTATGGAAAAAATTCTTCAAGTGAGTCAATCTAGATTAAAAACAAGTTACTATAATTTGCAGGGTATACGAGGTGTGTGAGAAAAGTAATGAGATTGCTAACACTGCGAGCGATCTGGCAACGCTGTGTATCGGTCTGTGCTAGACCGGTTTGTTCATCCCTTCCACATGCTCAGTACGAGTTTCAACTCCGTTCAGTTAACACATTATTTTTGACAGCACCATTTGGAATTTATAGCAACGTTTAAATCAAGTTTTGTGTTAAACTTGAGGAATCCGCGAGTGTTACCTTTGAAAAGTTGAAACAGGCCTATGGGGAACGTTGCTTATTAAGAGCACAAGTTTTCTGCCGGCACAAATCACTTTTGGAAGGCCGAGAACACGTTGAAGATCAACCTCGCTCAGGGAGACCTTCAACTTCAACATCTGACGAAAACGTTGAGCGTCTGAGGGTTCTTGTGAGATCTGACCGTCGTTTAACAATAAGGATTATGAGTGAACAGTTAAATTTAAACACTTTCACCGTACATCAAATTTTGACAGACGATTTGGATATGCGAAAACAGACGGTTTGTGCGAAATTGGTGCCGAAAAACCTCACAACGGAACAGGAGGACAATCGAAAAAAACGTGTGCGTTGATCTTCTTGAGAGGATTGACAATGAACAAGAATTCTTCAATCGTGTGATCACAGGTGATGAATCCTGGATATTTGAGTACGATCCTGAAAGAAAGCAAAGAGTGGCACACTCCGTCATCTCCTCGACCGAAAAAATGCCGAATGAACAAATCAAAGATAAAAACCATGCCGATTTGCTTTTTTGACAGTAGGGGTATCGTGCATAAAGAATTTGTTCCTTCAGGACAAACTGTTAACCAAGTGTTTTACAAAGGTGTCCTTCAAAGGCTCAGGAAAAGAGTGATTCGCGTGAGACCAGATATTGCAGACAAGTGGATGCTTCATCATGACAATATACCGTGTCACACGGCCATTTCTATCAGGGAAATTTTGACCTCAAAACGCATTCCTACGGTTCCTCAACCCCCCTATTCACCTGATTTGAATCTTTATGACTTTTTCTTTTCCCGAAATTGAAACACGTCTTAAAAGGACGTCATTTTGGAATTCTGGAGAACATTCAAAAGACTGTGACCGACCAGTTAAAAGACCTACCAGTTGAAGCCTTCCAGCGCTGCTACCACGAGTGAGAACAACGACTCCGGCGGTGTATAGCTGCCCAAAGGAACTATTTTGAAGGGGATAATATTGTTGTTTGAAAAAAATAAAAACTTTGGTTAGTAAAAAGTCAGTCTCATTACTTTTCTCACACACCTCGTAGGCCTATTTATTTAATGATGGTTTTTATTACAATAAATATCATCAGCAATACTAATAATACCCATTAAAACAAGAGGATATAAATATTTTTGATAACCTTTATTCGTATAAATAATTTATTAATAAAGTATATACTATTCGTTTTTGTACTGTATACAGTAAAAAATACGCTATATAGTTTTAAAGAGATTATTGTCTGAAATTAAACAGTGATGAAAAATTTTAATTATGGAAACGGTTTTGCTATTTATGAAATTAGTTAAACACACTGTTTTGCAGAATACTTAGTTTCTGAATGAGTCTAATGTTGTAAGAAAAGAATAATATAATGTATAATGCCCTGCACAGCGACTGTCTGCCCCTCGTGCAAGCAAGCTTTAATTTTCATCTACGTACTGTATACAGATTTTTCCTTCAATATCGCGTCAATAAAACTTCTCGCCTAATATGTACTACATATTTTTTTAAAGCAAAACTATAGTAATAAATTTTATCAACATTAACAAAAGAATATAAATAAATTCTTACTGACGTTAACAATTAATTAAAAAAAAAAAAAAAAATGAATTTAATTATTACTATAATTAATTTCATCAACAATAATTAATGAGACTAAAAACTGTAAAATATTTCCTTTTTTACATAAAAAAATTATCATATGAATGTTTTGTTCTAAAAAAAATTTTTTGTTAAGCTTAAAATGACATTGGATATAAAATTATAATTCAAAAAGATGACTTATTTCTCAAGACTTTAATAAATATAAAAACATAATAACGATTTTTTTTTAATCTTATTTCATCTGCAACTTTCATTCTCTTCAGCAATGTTCAAAGGAGATAAAACAGGTTACAAGAAATGTTAAGTTGAAAAATATTACGTAAATAAACTTATGATATAAAATAAATAAGTTTTTAAAAATATAAAAAATACGGAAAACTTTCATGATCGAAATACGACAATAACGTTTTCTTGATTACCGATATTTTAATAATTTTTGTTTTTTAATGCCTGCTTTAGCATCAACTTATGTTAATGTAATGTATTCCAAATGCTTTATTACTAAATTATTCGAGCTATTTTAAACCGCAGTTGCTTTAACAGTTATTGGAATATTATTAAAGTATTGTTTTTGAAATTTTATATACTACACTGTTTTACATTTTCAAAACACAGTTTAAAATATACATATGACTCCATCATTAATTAACTTTGTAGTTGACGATTAAGGTCAACATGAATTGATATTATTATTAATATTATTTCATTTTAATCTCCTAATTAAAACAATATTGAAATTTTTGTGGTCTTCCACTTGTTTAACAAAAAAATTAACATCAAGGGCAACGGATTGTTTTTATTAGTTCTTGTTTAAAATGAAATAAATTCAAATTTGCTATTTTAGAATTTCTGATATCTACTCCAAAACAATATTTATTCTAACAACATTTAGTTCCGTAAATTTTATTTTACTATAACAAATAAATTGAGTTGTATCCATTTTCTTTCGGGTTTTCTGAATTCCTCTGACTAGCTACGGTTCATCAATATTACAGTTGGAGTATCCGTAAATGAAGCATACCCCAAGGGAATACTACAAAAATAATAGTCTTAAATTTTCATTACCAACTATACTGCATACTTTTCTTTTTATTGAATTTTGACTCCATTTAGAAGTTCGAAATTTTCAAGAGTTTTTCATAATTTTTTTTATTGAAGCCTTTGTAGGTTAGTAGCTTTATGATAAAGCCATAATTCAATGACATTCTACATTATCTATAATAAAACTTCGTCATCAAAATTTCATTCAATTGTATTCAATACTTTTAAGTCAAACTTTAAATTCCACTTTTCCAAATCACATTGAATTAGTCTCAGTGAAGAATGTAAAAAAAAACAAATGTAAATAAATCATAATAACAATTTCAATGTTAGGCTCTAAAGTTAAGCTTTCTGAACAAAAAAAAAACATCCTAAGAATATTTAAAGTATACCTATCAAAAAAATGTCAAATCATCTCAAAAATCCCACTAAACCTCCTGAAACAAAATATTCAAATTAACCATTATCTAATAAACTAAAATTAAAAGAACAATATATGAAAAACCGATTCAAAAAAACCCTGAAGAATAAAAACTCAAAAAACATATAGAACTAAAAAATAAAAAATAAATAAATCCAAAATAAAAATATAAATAACTTAAAATATTAAAAAAATTAAAATAAAATTAAAGGAATAATCCTAAAGTCAAAAGACAAACAAACAAAAACTCAAAAGTCGGTAACTTTTTGAGAAAGTCTATCGAAGCTTTACCGGAAAAAATTACCACTATAGAAATTACTTTTTCGATCTAAACTGCTGAAAATTTGTTCTATTGCGAGATGGTAAAAAATATTATAGCATAATTAAAAAAAAATAAACACTGTAAAATTGTTAAACTTTCTATTTAGAAATTTTGTATAATTGATTGATATGATGGTCCCACCAGAAATATTTTTTAATTAGTATTTTACAGACATCATTACTAAAAAGATTGAACATTAAATTTTTGTTACTTATCCGATTCATAATTATAATAATAAATTCTGGGCGATATAAACTTTAAAGGAATGTTCAATAATGGAATTAGTAAATGTCTCTTTCTTTCAAAAGAACGTCCGTCCAGAGATCCTAAGAAGAATTAAAAATTATTTTTAAAGATTCAATTTTTCAGATTTCTTCATACTGGCAAACATAATGACACCCAAATATAGCCATTGTAATATATTTTACGATGAAGTACGAATGTTTTTAGTAGATCAAAATAAAATATCAAATCTAATCGAGATTCGAACCAGAACCTTTCGAATGAAAGGAAGAGACTTTAAGACTATACGAATGTTGAACAATAGGAACTTATATAGTCCGGATGATATGGATACTGCAGTATTTTAAGATTTGTTTGATATTCTGAGATTACCTTCCATCTAAAATTAGAGCAGGTTGACCTTTGAAATACGATACATTTTATATATCAAAAACCTGTTCTTTTCCTTAATATCAATCGCTTTTTTTGGGTTGATATAATTTGCTACGTAAGCTTAAAGCTCTTGCGTGTGAAGATGGAATAAAAATTTTGAAGAGTGTGAAAAATGTCATGCCCGATCGGGATTTGAACTGAGGCCTTTGAGATAAAAGGATAAACCGAAGGTAGAAATAATGTGACTGAGATGTCACATTATTTGTGACATCTACTCTTTTATAATTGGTGTATCGGAACGTAAATTGTTTGACAATAGCTTTGGGTTAAGACTAGCGCAACAAATCTAGCTTTTACTTTAATTAATGTGTATTATTTATTATTGTATTTTGTAAATTCTATCCCAAAGATTATTTGAGTGATACTAAGACTACCCTTACGTAGAATCAACGCAGTTCCAAAGAAGCATAGTGCTAAAAAAAAGAAACTGCGAATTTATGATTTCTATATACTTTAGTGTGTATTATTCTATTATTATATTACATCTAAATATGCATTATTGTTGCATAATTATCAACATCAGTTGTATAACATACATCGATCAAGTTATCTATCGAAAAATGATTGAATTACTCATTACAGTATAATATATACTCACAGGCACGCACATATACACTTTCGGAAAAATTTGGCTAACACTTTCTTGGGATTTATTAATAATCTATTTGTTGTTTGTCGCCTTTCTGAAACAAATACATTTTTCCAATTTCATCTTCTTCCTCACATTTGACTAAAATCCTTCTCTGGTAATTTTTTTCTCACTTCCGTATAATTTTTGAAAATATATAGATAATCTTACCTTTACATCGTCTATCAAAATTCGTATTCTCTGAGAAATGTGCTGAATATGTTTACATATATTAAACTTTACTGATCATTTTATTAACAAAATAAAATTATAAAGAAAAGGTAATTAAATCTTAAAAAATAAAATTTTATAAAATACTAAAAAACAAAAACTATTTTAAAATCTTCAAAAATCCAAATTAAATGTTGCCTATCTCTATCTAAAATTTATATTAATGATTAATGAGTAAGTTATAATGAGTTTTAATTTTATTTCTGATTATCTTTGCTCTACAATAACAGGATAAAAATAAAAATAAACAATTTGTAAACAGTGTAATAGAAATAACTGAAAGATTTTGGGCTTAGAGAGTGAAACCAGAGATTTTTTTTATCAGCCTTCTTTCATTTCTGTTGAACACATATCTTCATTTTTTAAAATAAATATTGCATCCTGTATAATATCCAAATTTAAGCTAGTGTTTTTTACATGGAGATTGTTTCCATATAAAATAGATTGATTTCAGTTACGCAGGCAACAATTTTAATTAATACTCTAAAAAAATGTATTATTATTTCAATTATTAACATTACCAAACTTCAGTTTGATAAATGCAAACTAAAAATTGAACGTCTGTACGTCGTTTTGAGGTCTGTACGTACGTTCTTATGTACAGACGTTCCGCTGAAACTAGTCAAAATAGATTCAGGGATGGTCAAAGTAGATATTTCCGTTGAAATCTGAAAACCGAAAATAGTTTCATCCAGAAATCCTCATTTACATTTTTTACTTCCTTGTACGAAGTAAAGGAAGTATGGTGATCACGAAAAATTTCGGTTTCTAGATTGCAACGGAAATATCCATTTTGACCATCCCTGAATCCACTTTTGACTAGTTCGGCGTGACATCTCTACATACTTACGTATGTATCTCGCATAACTCAAAAACGATCAGCCGTAGGATGGTGAAATTTTGGATTTAGAACTTTTATAACATCTAGTTGTGCACCTTCCCTTTTTTTTGCAATCGACTGGAATAAAAGTGTCCAAAAACGACCAAAATAAAAAAAAATTGATTTTGGAATTTTTTTTTAACTGCAGTAATAAGCCCTCATTGAGAGCTTTTCAACGAAGTATCGTAAGTGGTACTTACTTTCATTGGTTCCAGAGTTATAGGCAAATAAAAGTCTAATGAATTAAATATATGGATCTTAAAATGGGAAGGTACATCGGTTCGAATCAGACTTCATCTCCCTTTTTGTTTACCTTTTTTTTTAATTTAAATATATTGATTTATTAATAATCATTAGCCTGTGACTAAAAAAATCTTTACAATAAATAATAGTTCAATAATAATAATAATATAAAAAAGAAATATACCAGAAGTTATTAATGAAATAAAATTTTATGTACTTTTCATTTAAAAAAATGTGTATATGTAATTTAACAGGCGTACAGAGAATTAATGTGGTGTCCACATCAAATTTTTTAAGCAAATCCAAGGCATTTGGGTGGTAAAAATATTCTACTCAAACAACCAAAACTACAATCCAAAATGGGAGTAAAAATTTATCACTAATAAAATACAAATAAGGACAACTAAGAGATAACAGATGACACAAAGTATAAAAAAGAAATAGATAAAAAATAGATAAAGAATAGATAAAAAAGAAAGTAATTTAAGTGAGAATGTAAAAGGCTTCCAGCCTAATTAAAAATAATTTAAGCTCAGACAGCACTCTACAGCTTCAAAAAAATGTAAATCAAGATTTCTGGATGAAACCAGTTTTTATGTTGTATGTTAATTACAAATGTTTTGGCGATCCTTCGTTTTGTGATTTTTCCTAACCTTGTAGTTTAAGGTTTTGGAGAGTTATTAATGTTTTATTCTAGTGATTCCTAGGGTAGTGAATGTTTTTGGAATTCCAAAAAGGATTTAGAAGGATCCTGTTTTTACTTTCAATATTTTTTTCTCTTCTTTTGTACTTGAAAAAATACACGTTTTTTAATTCTAACATTTTGAATTAAAGTATAAATAAATTTGATATAAGTATCAAACGATGGAATTAATCTTATTTCTTTAAAAAAAATCCTTAAAATATAGTTTAGTTTTATTTATTATTATTTTTACTAATTTAGGGTTAAAAATTTTATGATGAATAATTAACCATTTAAGCCTTCTAGAGAGTGGGTGTGTGAGAAAACAATAAGTTTTGTAATATGTAAAATGCCGAGTATGTCTAATATTTCAACCTGTAACTATTAATCATAAAAAACACTGAATAAGGTTATAATTGGTTTATTGATTTTATTATCAGTCGTCGGTTGGCTCTGATACAGTAAACTGTATTTGCATAATAACTAAATTTATAGAAATGTGATTACAAATTTTTTTATCGTATTCTGTTTTTAAAAAATAACAACGGATCATTGAAACATGATCTTTCTTTGAAGTCTCTTTTAAAATCGATCTTCCTCGAGTTACATAAAAAAAATATATTAAAAATCTGTCCAAGTATTGCTTGATTTTCTCGGCTAAACCGGTCAAATCATATAATAACCCTTTTAATAACGCTAATATTCACCAAAATTAGTTTTAAAAACGTTGAAATCAAAAGGTTTGGGAGCCAAAATATCAAGGAGCTTTTTTATTGATTATGATGATTACCAAATTTAGATACAAGAATTAAAATTCCAAGTTTCGAATAAATAAATGTTTGGTTTTAAGGACTTCCTTTCTCTGTGGTGAAAATTTAGGAAAAATTTATTTATAAAGTAATGTCCTCTATAAAAAAAAAAACATAAATTTAAAAGAGAATTGTTTTTAAATATTGAAAACATAAAGTATAACTTTTTGAAAGTAATGAAAAAACTGCTCCTCATTTTGGATCTGGAATATAGTATAGATGCCTACTTTAACATTAATAGCCCATCAAGTGAAGAAGAAAAATAAAAAATAAAAATTTCAGTAAAAAAATATTAAACGAGAGAGCAAAAAACAAAACAAAAAAGTGTATTTTTTAGAAGGCTGGGAATAAATTTTTTTTCTTTTGCTCAATAACGATTATAATTACAATCGGATCTCCTGTGGAACCATAAGTAAGTTTCCTGACTAAAGCGCTAGATAAGGGGGTCCTTAATGACCCCCAAAAATAAGTAATACACAATAAATAGTTGCAAGTAAACAAAGTCCAATATGAGATTTCAAGCTCAGTTATAAATCATAAAACACAACGATAACGATAAGCATAAACGATAACAGTAAATAAAGAAAAAAAAAGAATAAAAAGGAGTAGTAACAAAGAAATTAGATACGACACCACTAAACTTGACGGTGTTAGATTCCAAACTGTTATGCAGACCCTAAGTCGAGTACATGGACAGTCTCAACCATCGGACGTCCCTGCTGTTATACAGTAGATTAATTGCATAGTGCTTTACATAATTCACATGCCTCTGTAGATATTAATACTGCCCAGTCATGGAATCTCACGAACCAATGGGAGCTCCAGATAATCGTGAATCTCATCATTCCGCATGAACCATGGCACTTCGGCAATCACCCTTGCTAATCTGTTCTGGAATCGTTGTATGATTTCCATTTAACTAGTACTAGCCGTTCCCCACAATTCTACACTGTACGTCTAGACTGGGCGCAGGATAGCCTTATAAATTAAGATCTTATTGGATAACGTGAGGCCTGAGTTCCTCCGTAGCAGTCAATGAAGTTTTCCTGTTCCTTGCGTTCAGCTTTTTTTTCTTTTTCCTGTTTAGCCTCCGGTAATTACCTTCAGATAATACTTCAGAGGATGATATGCATGAATGTAAATGAAGTGTAGTCTTTTACTGCCTCAGTTCGACCATTCCTGAGATGTATGGTTAATTGAAACCCAACCACCAAAGAACACCGGTATCCACGATCTAGTATTCAAAATAACTGCCTTTACTAGGGCTTGAACGCTGGAACTCTCGACTTCCAAATCAAATGATTTGGGAAGACGCCTTCACCACTAGAACAACCCTCCTTTCGTTCAGCTGTTTCTCTTCATCCACACGTGACACTTCCAAGTCAGATGCCGATCCAGGTGAAATCCCAGGTACCATTTGCAACAATCACAGTTTCCGTTTGCGTGATCAAGACACCATCGAAATACACACTGGGTCAGTCACCCCTCCACATGACGAATGTAACGTGCCTTGACTTACCTTGATTAACCTTAATCCTCCACTTTTTTTGCCACGTGCAGACATGGTCTAGCGCCATTTGTAGGCCCTGCGAAAACTAAGCGTAAATAAATATAAACGAAACTAGAAACCATAAAAAATAAACAGAGAAGTAAGCAAAAAAGTAAACAAAGAACACTCCTTAGTAACGGAGCTGTGGAACGAAAAAATTTCTCCAAAATTATAACTGGAAAGAAAAAAAAACTTAATACTTAATGAGAATTAATTTCTAAGACGCAACCGCAGACGTAAAACAGAACGAAACATAATAAATAAAACAAAAAAATAACTTTTAGGTAGAGTAGACAAACATACGACTATCTCAAAGAACAGCTCACTTTAAACTTTAGATTTTAAGAAAATATTTATATATAGGTTAAATTTAACAAATTTTCTTAAGAAAAATTATCTATAGATTTAATTCCCTCTTTAATAAGAAATACAAAATTTTCAATAACGTTTTTCCATTTTAGGTCGGGGGTATATAATTTTAAAAATATTGCAGACATTTCTTAATAGCTCTTTATATGAAGTATAAACTTTCACAAAATTGTTTAAAAATATTTAAACCGAAGGGAGGTTGAGGAAAATAACAAAAAACATATATTTCAATTTTAAGATGTAAGGATTGGTTTTTTGAAAAAAAAGTTTTTTTGGAATATTTATATTGCATTGTAGGTAACAACAAATTTGCTTTAATAAAGTTTTCTCTAAAATACCTCTGAAGAAAATGAAGATTGATTTTTTCGTGATATACCCCACCATTAACGAATTTTGGAAAAATTTATATGATCAATGCCCCATATATAAAAATATTTGAAGAAAACTGGTTTGTTCAATCCTGGATATAAGTAGTGCGACACATATATACGAACGCACATACATTCGTTCTTTTGGTCTAGACCATTTGCTCTCAAAGTGGGGGATAACGCTCCCTTGTGGGTACTGGAGGCCTTCAGGAGGGCTGTAGAAGGCCCACAGAAAATTGGGGGCGATCAGGCGGCCTAGTCAGGAGATGGTTGATTAAAAAAAAAAAAATACAAAAGTTATGTATGGCTACCATGAATTCTGCAAAAGCCAATCCCGCAACTGTTCCCAGGATTACGGTCGATTGTTCAACAATTTTTGATAGCATTCCCATTGTGGTATTCGTCTAAACGTGGATTTAATGCTGTAGCAACGTTGCTAACCAAAAAGAGAAATCGGCTGCATACTACCGAACGCGGCGACTTTCGGCTGTTTTTAAGTAAATTCGAGCCTGATATTAACAAACTCGTTAAATCAAATCAGATTCATCCTTCACATTAATGTAAGTGTGTAAGTTTTCAATTGAAAGCTTTGTTTTAATTATTGTATCGTTATATTGAATATGCTATCGCTATTGTTGTTACGTAACTGTATAGAAACAGTTGTAATTTTTTTGAAATCAACTTTAATAAAGAAACTTCCAAATATGATTAAATATGCGTTTTAATTGTTCTCATTTAAAATGTAAATTTCAATTCAGAAATAGGATATGCCACGTTTAAAAAACAAAAATTGCAATGGCTGTTTTAAAAAGCGCATCTTAAAAACAGCAATTGCAATTATTATTTTTAACAGATGATAAGTTTAACAATTTTGGGGCATTGGAAAATTTTTGATTTTCAATGTGGGCGGTGTGCGAAAAAGTTTGAGAATCAGTGGTCAAGATGAATTAGTTTGACCCTAAAACGTAAGATATGCAAAACTCCCGATACCCCATTTTTAACACAGTGATCATAGTTTGCCGTTTAATACAGCTATTTTAAATATATTTGCCGGGAAAGTAAAAATAAGACCTGCTTATTAATTCCTTTACTCGATCCCAAGGTTCTTCTTATATGCAGCATAATTCTATGAAGACAGAGCAGAGTATTTGATAAAAAATTTGATTTTTTTTCTGCCTTTAAATATTCTTTCTTTTCAAGTTGTTTTTGTATAGTTTTGAGAAATTTTCTTAAATTTTTATTGAAAAAGGTGTTAAAAGATAATATTGAAAAAGGAATATTTTTGTTTGTTGAATCAAACCTTTTAGCTTGAAGTAATTGCAAGTATTATTACATTTCCATAGTCCAATTTTTTTTCCTTTCAGTCCTTACAAATAATTCTTCATTTTTAGAATATTTTGATGTATATTTTTTCAGGATATACGAATAAAATTTAATTAACTAAGTTGTTTAATTTTTTAAACCATTTTTAATTCATTTTTTAGACTTTTAAAGTTTTCTCTGGGTTTCATGTAACAATTACTACTTTTAGGATTACGAGAAATAATTTACACTTAAATTTTTCTTAGAAATCGGTTCAGCTATTTACGTTTCAGGGAACAAAAAAATAAAGAGAATGAGATACATAAATCAGTGCCGAGTGACTTTACAATTTTAAAAAGGTTTGTATAACTAATATTTTCTTTAATCCTGTTTTTTATCCATTTTTTTTTTAACATTTATCCTGATATTTTAGTTTTGGCTGATTAATTAATTCACCACAAAAGCTTACGAAGAGACTTTTGCATTGGAATATGAAAATGGAAATTTTAGTATATGAAAAATCTCATGACTGACCGGGATTCGAACTCGGGACTTCCGGATAAAAGGGCCAGATGCTACCATTCCACCACATATTTACATTTTAAGCACATCCTGTATGATTAATCTTTAAAAATAGCTTAGAGGTTAATTAACTCCGTAATAACTTTTCGTTCGATTTCATAAGATACCAATTTATACTTCCAAAGAGAAAAACCTTGTTGCTGTAACATTACGCTACACTTTAGTTTACTTACTGTTGCTTTGTATGAAATTTGGTAACATAATTTGATAAATATCAAACGTACCTTCTGGGCGAAGGGTGTATTATTACTACTACATTTTTCGTAAATATTTACATTCAACGAAAAACAATTTGCCAGCTGAGGATACTTATGCCTATTTGCTTTTCTCATAGAATGATTAAATAATTTTTTTGGAAGAGATAAATTTGTACGTAACACAGAAACGGTAACTGTAAAAGCTAAATAATTTGCGCTTAAGGTTGTACCACAATGCTGCACTTTAAGCCCCACTACATCCGGGAGTACTAACCTGAGAAGCACCTATGACGCACGAAGGTAGGTGAATTTACACGAAGTTTCCATACCAAGGTCATCTTGATCTTGTCTTCAGACGGGCCAGGTCAGGTAGAATCTGGATAATGATCGCTGCAGGTTTTGTATGACGTAGGAATACTCGCTATTGTACGGTGAGAGTGGTCTGGTCAACTAACAAGGTAGGGTATAAATGACGCAAATGCACTGGACTGGATAATAAATACTTTTTAAAGTGGTTTTTTTTAAATTATCTTTTATTTTTAAAAAATCTCGAGATTTTATTTTCCCAACAATAGTCCATTTGCAATTCGGCAGTGCAGCTGCAAATATGTATTAAAAAATTAGTAATTACTGTCAGCTATTAAATGTTTTAGTAATTACGTAAGATATAGGAAGAAGTGTGGGAAGAAGAAAAATTAATATTTTTAACAACTATTCTCATAATAACAATATTACTACAAAATAAAAGAACCGGCCTCCGTGGTGCGAGTGGTAGCGTCTCCACCTTTCATCCGGAGGTCCTAGGTTCGAATCCCCGTCAGGCATGGCATTTTTTGTACGCTAAAAATTTCCATTCAGGCTAAATGATCATAGCCAGTCAATATCCGCTCATCTCATTAAATAAAAAAAATAATAAATGTAAGTAAACACCTTTCATCCGGAGGTCCTAGGTTCGAATCCCCGTCAGGCATGGCATTTTTTGTACGCTAAAAATTTCCATTCAGGCTAAATGATCATAGCCAGTCAATATCCGCTCATCTCATTAAATAAAAAAAATAATAAATGTAAGTAAACTAAATCTAGGCTCTAACTGAATTTCCAATTTTTTCTGTCACTGTATTTTAATCTAGTAATATTTCTCCGTTTTTAAACAGAAACTTATCTAGATCTCATTCTGATTCTCTTGTTTTTTTTTTTTTGAGGTACAAGCAACTCGTTATATTTTCTTTTTCTAGAGGTAATGAATATCCAGGCAATGATTACGTGAAAGCGTTTTTCGCCCCCCCCCCCAAAAAAAAAGCACTGAATATCATCTTTTAGTCGATGGCTGGCCATAATGATATATAACACTATATTCAGTTCATTGAAGAAAGAATGGAAAAGGCTTTCATTTCTCACTTATGCACTAAGCTTGGCAGTAGGTGCTTATTGTTATGAAAATTCGTATACCAGTATCAGAAGAGGATACTGCCTAAAACATTTTTTTTTTATAACATCTAACATACATACATACATAATATCAATTTACGAAAAATTAAAAAAAAAAAATTAAAGTATAAGTAAGACAAACTAGAGAATATAATATCACTGTATTCTTGCTAACTAGTCTACTTTAGTTCACGATTTATAAAATCTTTATTTAATTAAAAATTTTTGTTTAAAGATATATAAAAAAAAAACCAACTTAAAAAAAAATCTGATAAGGAGACTACATGATTTCCTTGTACGCATATTAAATTATATCTACACTTTTTTAAAATGATAAGTACATAAAATTCTATTTCATTAAGTTCTGATATTCTTTCATATTTGTTTTTTTTTTTTAATTGTTATTATTGAATTATTATTTATTGTATTTTTTTTGTACAATCAGTGGTTAATTAATAAATCAATATATTTAAATTAAAATAATATTAAAAAAAAGTCGATGAAGTCTGACTCGAACCGATGTGCCTTCCCTTTTTAAGATCCAAATATTTCATTAATTAAAATTTCATTTGGTTATAACTCTGAAACCAATGAAAATAACTATCACTTACGATATATCGTTGAAAAGCTCTCAATGAGGACTTATTACTGCAGTTAAGAAAAAGTTAAAAATCCAATTTTTGGGGGATTTTGGCCTTTTTTGAACACTTTTGGTTCAGTCAATTGCAATCAAAAGGGGAGGTGCACAATTAGATGTTACAACAGTCCTAAATTCAAAATTTCATTTCAACATCTACGACTAATCGTTTTTGAGTTATGCGAGATACTAGTCAGAATGGATTCAGGGATGGTCATAATGGATATTTCCGTTGAATTCTGAAAACCGAAATTTTTCGTCATCACAATACTTTACGTTGTACAAGGAAGTAAAAATTATTTTAAAAGACACTATCATAAGAAACTTTGGGAATAAACTCAAAATTGCAAAAGATTAATTATTTTTAAACTTTAATCTAAAAAAAGATCTTTATCTGGTAATGCATCTTATTCAAATGATCAAGCTTTTTCCTCATAGAAGGCTTAGATGTATCGTTATTACTATACATACATTACAATAACAAAAAAAAAAATATGACAAAAAAATCAGAAGTTATAAGGGAGATAAAATTTTATGTACTTTTAAAAATATGTATATGTAATTTAATAAGCGTACAAAGAAGTTATGTGGTGTCACATCAGATTTTTTATATAATTACAAGACAGTTTTTTTACCTTTTTATTTATTTTTCGTCTTATTCTTCATATTCTATTTTTGACTAACAAGAAGAAAATATTAAAATATTTAGATTAATTTTACTTTGATTCTACTCACGAATTTCTATTCGTTTCAAAATTTTGGTGTTAATGAATTAAAAATAAAATTGTATGATATATTTCCGAAAAACGTTTGTTTTTAATTCAAATGTTTTGATGTAATTATCATATTTACCCCCAAAAACAGTCAATAAACAATTTTATTTCATACATTTTAAAATAAATTTTTACTTTTTATATATAACAATTAAAAAATAGTTTTAATCTTATTAAAAAAATAATTGGGAAAGTATTGCATGACTTCCCCGGTTATTAATAAAAAATAAAGAATAGAAACGTTAGAGCCAAAAACCGCAAAAAATAGAATATATATTTTTTATAGGTGGGGAATATATTTTTTTAAAAAAACCCGTTCGACACGCTGGAAGGCGAAGGTAGATTTCTCCGGTACTAAGTAGCGGATAAAAAATATTTCCACCTTAAAGTCAAGAAAAACTTCAAACTTACTCAATACGACAATGGTTGCATGTGAAATAAAGTTTCACATGTTTAGCATACGACAAACCCCATGTTCTTACTATTCCAGCAACATTCTGATCATCTCTTGCCGTAAGAGTTGGTCATATCAAAACTTGTTTCAGACCAAGGTTTTAGGTAACGTTTAGAGGATTAACGACCACATTAAACCGATTCGATACTGTGCTGATCAAGGGAGGTATGATTTTTTGTCTTCGAAACCCCATTTTTTCCACCCGCTGGGCCAATGATTAGTGATATCAAAAAACTTTCCTTATGTAAGTTTTAGGCACTAATCCACAGAATAGTAGAAACTTTAAACGAATTCGATGTTTTACCTAATAAGAAAGTTATAGCAATATTTTCTTTTTTCGAAAAAGCTCCCCCCCCCCCCATTGACATCCCCCTGATCTGATTTTGCCCATTAATGAACTCGACCGAGATTTTGGGTCGTTGTATTTACGTATCAATTTGAAAGTGATTGGCGCAAAATTACAGCAGTTATCGTGTCCACAGAAAGTGAAACATATATATAAATATATATATACTTTTGAACTGACGGTGATTTTTTATTGAACTGACGGTACAGGAAAAAGATTTTGGGGTCTGGGGGATGTGAAACGCGATATGTCGAAATTTTCCGCAAGTCGATTCATGGTACCCATCACAATAGGTCGATTTTCTATGAAATCTACCTAAAGGTTTTCTAAAAATACTCATATTAGTGTAAAAAATTTGATTCAAGGAAAATGTCTCTTACATCTCTTACATGTCTCAACACCTCCTTCAATAAAGGCTAACATAAGTAAAATAAAATTTCCAAACATTTTTCTAAATTTTAGGTTCGGGTCTACAATTTAAAAAAAATATAGGTGTAGATTTATATGAATATGATAGATTTATTTATATGAACTAATAAATTTTCACAAAATTTTTGAAAATATTTAAACCGAAGGTAGGTACAGGAAAAAGACAAAAATTTCAATTTTAATAAGTAAGGATTGATTTAAAATTTTTTTTTATTTTTATTATTTATATATACATTTTAGGTAACAAATTTGCTTTAATAAAGTTTTTTCTAAAATTTCTCATATAATAGAAGCAAATGGAAATTGGTTCTATCGCAATATTCCCCCAGAACTTTAACGAATTTAAAAAAAAAAGATTAATGCCCCAATGTATTTGAAGAAAATGGTTGATCCTGAGATGTAAGGCTAAAACTAGTGATACACACATATGTACATACATAAGCATTTTTGGTCTACACGATCTAGTACTAGTTGACCCTAAAACGTAAGGATTTGTAGAAAACCCGATATCCCATTTTTGACTTGATGACCATACTTTACCTACAAAGTATTGGCTGAGAAAGCGAATACTAGCCATATAAGCTGAGAAAGTAAAAGTAAAATTAAATATCTGTACGTAAATTATTACCACGTTATAGAAAAGGATATATTTTTTTGAAAATTCAAAGCCAAATCTCGTGTTTAGTATAGAAGGATTGAGGTGATAATGAAAAAATCTATTATTACATAAATAATTATTTTAACATTAAAAAGAATTTAATGTAGATATATATTTTACATATTGTACAATTAAAAATATTAGAAATTAAATAATTATTAACAATAAAATTAAATTTAAAAATAATTCAGGTATCATTTCCTCCTTGCTCTTTATCGTAAATATTAAGAAAGGAGAATTTCATTCATATTTTCAATTAAAATATTAAATATGTGGAAATAATTGGGGGGTATATATCACACTGTATAATATATACATACATACATACATATACACTCATGCGTATGTAAGAGGTTTGAAAACAAATTATAATCTTTGAAAATTTCAACCTTCAAATAGCTTGAGTCACTTATTTAAATAGCAAGATTTATTGATCTGATTACACGCTTAATTCTGATCTGATGTTATTTAAATCCGTGATTGGTAATAATAGGTGGTAGTAGTAGTGATGGCAGCGGTGATGACGGCAGCGGCAGGGGCAGCAGAAGTGTAAAATACAATAAATATCGTTTATAGTGACCTCCAAGGAACCGACGATTTTAGGTCATATAACCGATAGTTACAATAACCGATGTTTAGGTAGCTTAGTGGTACTACTTTAATATGCCGTCTACACGGCTATTGTAATACAGTAAAAAAATAAATAATAATAATAATAATTTATTTCCGTAATAGAATAATATTAAAAAAATATGCAATAATAAATACAAATACTATAGAGTAAAAGAAAATAGAGAAAAATTGTAAAAATGACTTTTTCTGCAAAAAAACGGTTATTTTGCTTTGTTTCGAACATTTTGTGTTGTAATACAGTTTTTGAAGGTTCTTTTCTAAATCAAAACAAACACTCTTTGTTTCTTCATTAGCAATTTCTGTAAAACTGAGAAACCTGCAAATGGTTTTCATTGCCGCTAAAACTTCTGGAAGATTTGGCGGGTTGATATCTTCATCGTTTTCACTATCGTTACCTTCTTTGTCATTACCTACCCACTGTCTATCTCTGTTAGTACTGAAGCCACTACATCATCATCTGTTAAAGTTTAATGCACTTCTAAATCTTTGTCAACCTCTTGTTAATCTTCAAACAGTGCATTTAACGACTGGTTTTGCAGACTATTGCCTCATTCCGGGGTAAAGATTCTTCTTCGCATGCGACGTCAGTTACTTCGCCAGCTTGTGGTAAAAATCCTGCATATCGAAATTTTTTACAGCAAGCGGAGAAACCTCATTTTGTGATCTTTCTAACAATTATAGCCATTCAGAACAGTTTTTTTAATTTTTTTATCTAAATTCTGTATTATTTGTAAAATTAGGTGTGTTTTGTAGTGGATTTTTACTGACATGATCACGTTTTAATCTAAGGGCTGTAAGACTGCTATTGTTTTCGGTAATAAGAAAACTAACTTTATACACGAAAGATTTTCAACGTATGAATGAGGTGGACAGTTGTCAATGAGCAGCAGTATTTTGTCATTTTTAATCTTTAATTCACTGTCCCATTTCGTAACCAAGAGGTAAATATATCACTTGTCATCCAAGCTTTCTTGTTACTTTCGTACATAACAGGAAGCGATTTCAAATTTTTAAAACATCAGGGTTTAGCACTTTTCCCTATAATCAGAAGTTTTTTTTTTAATTCCAGTCATATTTATAGCAATTAGTACTGTTAGTCTTTCTTTTGATAATCCCCCCCCCCAACACGTTTCGCCTTTAAAGCGAAGGTTTCTTTTTGGCGTCAGCTTAAAAAAAAGACCGAATTAATCAGCATTATAGAATTTTTCGTCCAAATAGCCCTCTTCTAATTTTGGCTAAATGGTTTCTAGCCATTTTTCTGACACTCTGGTTGGAGCTGCTGCGGCCTCGCCGCTTATTCTCCCTGACACAACATCGTGACCTGAAGGAACCGTTGTATCCAAGATGAAATTATTTCACGTGGTTTACCAAATTTTTCAGAAAGATCGTTCGTCTTAGTTTGTAATAGGGCCGCTAATAGGATATCATTAGTCCTCTGGTACTTAAACCATTTTAACAGCCCTTAGCCTACATCATTTTGTTGACTAGGCTGTAATTATTTTTGATTTCATAGAATTTGTTTCAAATTTTTTAAAAATTTTTTCACGGTTTTTCCATATAACCGATATTGTCGAATGACCTACATCTAATTCGTGGACAGTGTCCTTATTATTTTAACCATTCTCTAACCGCCAGATAATGTGCGCCTTTTCCTTTATCATGAATCTTTTTCACGAAGTCATAGTTAAATCACTATTAAATGAATTACACAGGATACGTAAAATGAAATACTGTACCCGTGCGGTATGATACGCTCAGAGCAAAAGATTAATAACTGAATGTGGCTGCTTCAGTTTACAATAATCTGGTACAGGAAGAAGATAAGAAAAACAAGAACTATAGAACATATGCAGGTAAAAAGGAAAAGGCGACTCATTTTAACCGTCAAAATATTTCTGTAGCTACAATGTAGATATACTACGTTACTGACAAGTCACTTCCGTCCGTCATTACAAGCGATAAAATTTTGGATCGCAGTAGAAAAAATAAGTCATAATAACCGATATGTCAGTACAACCGATGTAATTATAAACAATATACTTACTATATTTATGTATTAACAGAACACCAAACCAACAAAGGTTTTGGTCATTATATCCGATGTCACTATAAACGATACTTACTGTACTTTTTTCTTTCTTTTTCTGTTTAGCCTCCAAAACCATCGTAAGGTATTACATAAGAGGATGAATGAGGATGATATGTATGAATGTAAATGAAGTGTAGTCTTTTATAGCCTCAGATCGACCATTCCTGAGATGTGTAGTTAATTGAAACTCAACCATCAAAGAGCACCGGTATCCAGGATGTAGTACTCAAATTCGTATAATAGTAACTGCATTTACTAGGATTTGAACCTTAGAACTACCGACTTCAAAATCAGCTGATTTGCGATGACAAGTGACCACTAGACCAACCCGGTGAGCGTGTAAAAAACTGTTTTTTTTTGTTTTTGTTTTTATAACTTGATATTGTTGAGAATAATAAATATATTTGGAAAAAAATTAAAGGGCCACTTTCTGGTTATTGTTAAATGAAAAGAATTTTTTTCAGAACTATCCTGGATGATTTCAACTCATCTGAATACGAGATTGCTCTGAATCAGAGAAAAACAACACATTAAATGCATTAACTAAGTACAGATTAATTATTCACATTGTTCATCACATTCTTAACTGTTTCTTTAAATACTATTGTTTATAAAAAAATGATGTAACGTAAAAAGGCTTTCAGGATTCCTTAATTTCAAGATTATTTTATTTGAAAAAAAACAAGATTCCTAGTTTTATGAATTAAACATCTTTTTAACAAGATTTACATGTTTTTATTATAATTTGTATCACACCATTCACCTTACTTAAAGAAATGGAATAGAGAAAAATATGGTATCTCTAAGTATGCTGCATTTTCATAAAATAAATTCCAGGATATTTCATTAAAGTCATCCTTTTTTAAGATATATAATAAGAATAAGAGGATTTATATTCATTAATAGCATTAGATTATTTTTATATTCTTTATTAGAGCTAAGTTTTAATATAAATTTTTGATTTAGAATCCCTATTGTGTAATACATAATAATTTATTTGGAAGGGATTCAAAGAGGATGTTTGAAATTTTTATATTTAAAACTTTCATGAGTTCATTTACACAGTATCATATAAATCTTTGTGAAGTTACTTAAACAAAATAGTATTTTTTGTTTTAGCGTGAGACAGGATGTAGGTCCTTTAACTTAATTGTCGCAGAGATTTATCAGATTAGGTCTCATTGGCCAATTGTCTCTGAAAAAAAAATGTATTATGCCTTCTTTTAATACCAGATTTATTTATTTATTTAATACCAAATGTTTGTTTCAAAGTATTTTCCAAGTTTCATCGGAGAAACCTTGCTACCACTGAATTTTACTAAAGTTATTAATGTTTTATAATACCATGTAAATAAGAAGTGCCTGGAAAAAATAAAAAAAGATTAAAAAAAATCGCACGCTGGAAAGCGGAGGTAGATTTCACTGGTGCTAAGTAGGAGATGAACAAAATATCCATCTTAAAGTTAAGAAAACTTCAAATTTACTCAATACGAAAATGGTTGCATGTGAAAAAAGTTTTACATATTTAGCACACGACAAGCCCCAACATTTTGGTCATCCTTTGCCGTAAGGGTTGGTCATATAAAAAATTGTTTTAAACAAAATTTGTAGGTAATGTTTAGAAAACGAATGACCACTTTATACTGATTCGATATTGTGCCTATTAAGGGAGGTATGATATTTTTTGTTGTGTTCGAAACCTCCTTTTTCCACTCCCTGGGCCAATGGTTGACGATATCAAAAACCTTTACGTACATAGGTTTTAGGCCCTTATCCAAAGAATAACAGGAACTTTAAACGAATTCGATATTTTACTTAACAAGAAAGTTATAGCGATATTTTGTTTTTCTGAAAAGCCCCTCCACCATTTCCACCCCCATGGTCCGATTCTGCCCATTAGCGAAACCGACCGAGATTTTGAGTCGTTGTATTTTATGTATCAATGTGAAAGTGATTGGCGCAAAATTACGGCAGTTATCGTGTCCAAAAGAAAGTGAAATATATATATATATATATATATATAAACTTTTGAACTGGCGCTAGTTTTAGGGTCTGAGGGATGTGAAACGCGAAGATATGTCGAAAATTTCTGGAAGTCAAATCATGGCACCGATTATAACAGGTAGCTTTCCTATGAAATCTACCTAAAAACAAGTTACTACGTGTGAAGTTTGAAAGTTTTTAGTTATTTCGCAAAATAATGTAATGGTTAAAAAATACTTAAATTTTTTCAAATGGATTTCGTGGGTGTGATATCCGTTATTTAGATCACATGAATTTCAAGTGGAGAAAAATGTAAGATTCTTCTTCGTAGATTGTTGTACAAAAAAAAAATTATATAAATTCTCATTTCGTCATCCAAAACGAACGAAATTGCATTTTTAGTTTACGTCATATCTGACGTAAAACAGAAAATTTTTGAAATCAATATACGTAGAATAATTACAACCCAAGATTCTCTAACAGAAAGTTTTGTCACCAGCGGAATTTTCCAACGAATTAGAACTGCGAATTGAAAGAAGTTTACTAAATTAACACTAAATATTGATTTAATTTTATTCACTCGTGCATCATGCAGTAATTGCATGCGCTGATATGGTATCGTTTATTGAGTTCAACTGAAATAATCAACCGCAATATATTTCAATTAACAGTCAGCCATGAATAAGTAGATACTTTTTTTTTTAATATAAAATATTTACTTTACGGTTTGCAAACAAATGAATTTTTATATTTCTAATAACAAGATTTCGATATATTTTTATATTTTTACAATAACCGTAGACGAAGATTACTTAAAATCACTGTTATATTCATAATGCCAACCTCGGTGGTGGATTGTCTCTTCCTTTCATTAGAAGGTTCTAGGATCGATTCCCGGTCACGTTTGGCATTTCAACAAGTTACAAAAATTCACTTTTTAACATGAAAAAGTGTGGGTTAATAAATAAATAGTCTAAATTTATTCAGACATTTTTGAAGGAAATATTCAGAAATAATTTTCTGTACCTGTAAAGCGCATGTCCTGACTGACTGAGTGAATCATCAAGGCCCAGCAAAAACTACTGAAGATAAATTGATGAAAATTTGCTTACACATTCTTCTTACGGTGAAAGTGCACACTAGAAAGGATTTTTTTGAAATTCCGTTTTTATAGGATTAAAATGGATTTGAATTTTTTTTTTGAAACGCATATATTTTTTTCTATTTCTCGGTAACAAATGAAAAATATCAACTTGATTTTCAGTGTGTTTAATTTTCATATAAATATCTAAAAACTGATATCTAAATATTTTTTTAAATTCCGAGTTTAAAGGGTTAAAATGGTTTTTTTAAACCCAGCTATTTTTTGGAATTTCTCGGTAACAAATGAAGATATCAACCTGATTTTTGGTGTGTGTAATCTTCATGTGAATATCTAAAACCTATTTCTAGGAATTGGAATTTTCGAAATTCGACCTTGAAAAGGGTGAAGAAAGGTAAAAAAATGTTGAACAGTGATTGTGAATTGTCCCCATCTCCGACTATACAAAACGAAATATTTACTAGAATGGGGCTTGAAATACTCTTTAGATAATTATCTAACAACCATTTTTGGATTTTTTTGAATTTCGATTTTTTAAGGGATGCGACGATGATCGGTGTGGCGGCTCAACAACACAATAACTGTTACTGTATGTGCGACGCGTGTGGCTATACATGGCTCCGGTTATTTGACTAAAAACCATAAAATAAAAGTAATTAAAAAAAATGAGAAACAAAGATACGGTAACTTCCTAGTGGTGTTTTTCGGGCAATGATAAGAACCGGGCAAAATACCTTTTTACCCGTACGAAGTACGGGTAATCAATTATTACTAATATTTTTAAGAAAGAGGCCGACTGTTTTGAAATCCACATTCTTAGATCACTCAAAGTTTCGGGTCCGGTACTGACCAAACTGCTGCTCAGTACAATACGAGGTCCGTTCAGAAAATAACACTTTTAATTACGCGCCAACGGAGATATTTAGTGACGTGCGGTTGGCATCATTGTGTTCCGCATAACTTCCGCTATGACCACATTTCTTGGATCGTTGATATATCGTTTAGTTTTTGCGTTATTTTTATTTGAGTGCTACGTGTTTAGCTGTAAACAGCGATTTTTGTAATGTGTGATTTTCAGGAGCAACAGTAAAATAATAATTTTACAATGTAAAATTTTGCGTAAAACCGGGGAAAACGTTCACAGAAACGTTTCAACTTTTGGAAGAAGGTTGCAGAGATGATCTGGATCGTACGCGATGTTACTGATGAATGGTTTTCACAATCTAAAACCGGTCGTCAGTCATTGAAGAGAACCCTCGACCAGGATGGCCTTCGACTTCAACTGATGACACCCGCGCTCAGAAAATCAACGATCTGCTGCTTGCAAATCGCCAGTTGACTGTCAGAGAACTTGTAGAAGAGGTTAGTATCTCGGTTGGATCATGCCGTGATATTTTGACTGAAATATTGAACGTGAATTGAGTGTTGCAAAGTTTGTTTCTCGTTTGATGAGTGAACAGCATAAAGAACATCGAGTGGACGTTTGTCGGCAATTTCTTGAAACTATCATGCAAAGGAAGATAACGGGAAACGAAACTGGGTTTACGGCTACGACATCGAGATAAAAGTTCAATCATCAAATTGGATTGGTAAAGAATCTCAACGCCCCAAGAAAGCACATTAGTCTCAATACGATGCCAGAGTGATCCTCTCTGTTTTTTCGATTTTAATGGAATTGTGCATTTTTAATTCTTACCTCAAGGTGAAACAGTGAACCATGCGTACTATCAAAGCGTTTGACAACGGTTACGTGAAAGAATCTGCAAAAAGAGACTGGAGTAGTGGTGAGGCAACTCATGGTTCCTTAACCATGTGCCCACGCACTCAGCTTTGTCAATTCATCAGTTTGTGCCAAAAATCAGATGACTGCCTTTCCTCAGTCTCCCTACTCGCCAGACCTGGCTCCTTATGAGTTTTTCCTTATTTCCGAAATTAAAATCAGCGATGAAAGGACGCCGTTTTGACATTAAAGCCGTTTTGACTGATGACATTAAAGCAAATTCGTCACGGACTTAAAGACCATTTCAAATAAAGCTATCCAGGACTGCTTCGTGAAATGGAAACACCGCTGAGAAAAGTGTTTGAATAGGGGAGGGGAGTACTTTGAAGGGAACAAGAACTTTGTAAAATTCTGTAAATCTGTAAAATTAAAGATTAAAAAATAAAGTTCGGTTATTTTCTGAACAACACTCGTACACTGATATTTTTTATAAATTGAACAGGCTTTCTCTTTTATTTATCATTATTATTCTCATAACCATGAGTTTAATGAACACAGCGGAGTCCAAGGAACAGAGCCTTCTAGCTACGAGGAAGGGTGAAACTAGCCATGATCGGCTAAATATCCCCTGACCGAGATAGAAAACGCTAAGTAACGGTGTAGCGCGTGCAAAGCCGCGACAGGAATGCTAGAAATGCATAAAAATTAATTAATTAATTTAATGCACAAAATTTCGAATAGAATATTTAAATGTTAATGCAAAATTGCTACCTCATAAAATTATACCTTTTATAGGAGATGGTGAGTGTCTTTTTCGATCTCTTTCTCATCTCATGTTCTATACACAGCTATTAGTGACCAAAGTGCGGGAAATAATTTGTTTACATGTGATGGCGAATTGGGGAGGCATTCTCAACTATGATGGAAAATGACTGGGGTCATAATTATCCGAGCTGCGATAAATATTTCGTTCAAATGTCCAAAGGTTTGACTTATGGTAGATTGTGTGAGCTGGCAGATTATTTCTATTTTTATTCGAGGTTTACCTCAATGGTAAACCTCGAAGAGAAGCTATAAAGAGAATTAGAAGCTATAAAGAACAGTATGGTTTAGCAACCACATTAGGGAAGTAGCGGCGGACGCCTTCTCTGTGACGCACAAGCTTAGGAGGATTGCTCGGAAGGATTCGGGCTGTCCGGCCGTAATTCGGCTTGGAGGACTTATTCGAAATTTAAAGAGTGCCCAGCGCAGAGCATTAATAGTATGCACTGGTGTTTTTAAAACAACCTCCTACGAGACTACCACGAATTGGGTAAGGCTCTCCCAATCGATTTAGCGGTGAAAGTTCGGGCGGCCGTGTGGAAGTTGCGAAGAGACACGGACGCCAAGGTATTTGGGATGCGGTTTCGAGCCGGGCTTGAAATCCATTTTAATATAAATATATATTTATTTTAGAATATATGACAAGTGAGCGGTGGAACACGAAGCAAGTGGTGTGTGGCACCATGCTTAGTTCGCAATTAGGTTAGTTCTAGAAGCTAGTTAGGACACTGGTCGCTAAACTGATTCGAGGCTCAGTAGCCGTTTGTGGCACAGGCATTTGGTCTTATGCTTTAGGGCGACCGAATGGGGTGGTGGCGGGAGAAATGCCAAGCAAATCAAATTATTTCAATGGTGAAATTTTCAGTGCTACATTCTAAATCAGACCTTATCAGGGCCATACAAATTTAAGCGTTCCGACAAAAATTCCTTGTTTATTGTATATTTCTTTTATAGTTTTAATATAAATGTTTATTTACCGTTTTATCAAGATTTAATAAAAATGTAAAATCAATATTCTTGATTACATAATCTTTATTTATAAATAAGTAAATAAGTTTGCTGGTAAAAAATTACGCGGGCGAAGCCGCGACGGGGGAACGCTAGTACTAAAATAGAAATTTTCAAATATTTTTGGATAAATATCTTACGTTTTAAATTTTAGGGAGAGAAAAAATATCTTTGATTCTTAAAACCAATGAACGTAATTTTACTTAATATTCGACACCAAATTTTAGGTTAAGTTTCTTTGTTTACGAGTAGCAAACTATCCTAACGTAACTTATTTGAAAAAATTTGTTTTTGTTTTCAATCATTTTCTCCTTAGTCTTCTAGTTATTAAAATGTTTTTGTGCAATTTTATAATTTTTACTTTCTTGTACGAAGTATTGTGATCGTGAAAAATTTCGATTTTCAAATTTCAACGGAAATATCCATTTTGACTATCCCTGAATCCATTTTGACTAGTTTCGGCGTGATGTCTGTACGTACGTATGTATCTCACATAACTCAAAAACGAATTTTTAATTTTGCATTTAGGAATGTTGTAACATCTAATTGTGCATCTTCGTTTTAGATTGCAATTGACTGAAACAAAAGTGTACAAAAGAGCCCAAAATACAAAAACAAATTGGATTATGGGCTTTTTCTTAACTGCAGTAATAAGCCCTCATTGAGAGCTTTCAACGATATATCGTAAGTGGTACTTATTTTCATAGGTTCCAGAATTATAGCCAAATGAAATTTTAATTAATAAAATATTTGGGTCTTACAAGCGGAAGGCACATCTGTTCGAATCAGACTTCATCTCCTTTTTTTTAATTTAAATATATTGATTTATTAATAATTATTAACTTCTGATTGTAAAAAAAAACTTTTACGATAAATAATAATTCAATAATAACAATAAAAAAAAAAAATATCAAAAGTTATTAAAGAAATAAAATTTTATGTACTTTTCATTTAAAAAAAAAAAACGTGTATATATAATTTAATAGGCGTGCAAGGAAGTCATGTGGTGTCCACACCAGATATTATTGTAAAAATATATTTTACTTGCGTATTATTATTATTATTGAAACAAAACCAGTGTCACAGACAATTTTTGGATCCCGCTGCACACATTCATTAATAAGTTCTTAAACGATAGCTTCGTGTTTCCTTTTTCATGTTATATTTATCACAGATATTCAAACTTTTAATTTTTGTTTCAGCTTTACTTAAGTGAAAGTTTAGCTGTTGCTTTCGGTTTCCGTTCTTTGAAGATATTTTTAAAGAGTTCTGATTTAAGATCACATTTGCAGTCTTCAGTACCAAAGTGTTCTGAACAAACTGAACATAAATCCGTATTCGATTTTGCATTTCTTCTGTTGCAAATATGAACCCATCTTTTTCTTAGTTCGGAGTCTTTAAAAAAAGAATGATGTTTTTCATCAGATGATTTTGTCTTTACGTGATTGTTATTACAAACTACAAATCTGCAACGTTTTCCGAGGATTCTTAAAAAAAAAATAAGCAATTACTCCAATAACTATTGTGATTAATGAACTAATGAATGATAAACAGGAAACACGCAAATATTCACAAACGAATGAAGAGCAGTATAAAAAATAGATAGGATGTGCATAATTGCACAGAGCATTTATATAAACCTCAAATTAATGAATTAAAGGACGGAAGACAAGGATGGGTCATGCTATGACAATACTTATTAGCACACAGCACTACCAAATGTTTAAATTATGTCATCTTAATTCCTTGAATCGCTGCAATGTAAGGAATTCGGACGACAAAACTTTTCAAACAACCTTGAGTAAATTCATCTGTACTACTACCGACTGACTTCTGTCAATACGTATCGTCTCTTTTCTGACACAACCTGGCGTCATCAGCGTTAAGAAAAATAAGAATAACCAAATTATAAATAGTTTGTGTAATGTACTACGTTGATAATATAAACAGTGTTAATATTTTAGAAAAATAATACTCTCTTTTTTTTTCCTGTTTAGCCTCCGGTAACTACCGTTTAGATAATTCTTCAGAGGATGAATGAGGATGATATGTATGAGTGTAAATGAAGTGTGGTCCTGTACATTCTCAGTTCGACCATTCCTGAGATGTGTGGTTTTTAGAAAAATAATACTGAGATGTACTACGTTAACAATTTTCAGTGAGCTCAAGTACGATAGAAGAAAATTTGTTTCATTAGTTACAAACATATACGGAATGGACTTCAAATTGGGTAGATACCGCCACAGAGTTATTATCCCTTCTACTCATTTCTACGGCTCACGCTACACTACAAATTCTTAAAATAGTTGGCCAACATATTATTTTCAAACAAAACTAATCCAAAGAAATTAATAGTTATCCACTTTTAATTAATTAATTTACTTTTGTAAAAATTTTCCCTGCGGCAAAGCTTACGTCTCATTTACTTTGTTATTGATATGGCACCTGAAATAAAGAGTCTATGGTACGTCCTTGTTTTGAGGACAGACATTTCATTTCAGTTTTATAATTACTGATAAACATGTTTATTATTACGATATTTTCTTTTAAGAAAGTGATATTAAAAAATCAGTAGGATTCCTCCTCAAAAAAAAATTAAAAATTGTTTTTTGTTACTTTTTATGTCGTGTGTAAGGTTTGATACTGGAGGTGGTTTCTTTAGACTGAGGTCACAAAAAAAGGATTTTGATCATTTATAATAGAATTATTATTATTCTTCACTTCATGACTCCTGAAAATCTGATAAACAATTATCATCATGCCCGATTTAATATTTCTTTTGTTTAATTAAAATTCTACTTAAATAAAAACTTTATTTCGATTAGTCGTCAGCTGTATTTTTTCTTTTTTTTTGTTATTGGTATTCAATATCATCTCCTTATATATGATTGACCTAAACTTACCTAATATAGAATCTATTACTCTCACAGGAATAAATAACATTAAAAGAAACTACCCTCAGGTTAATGAGTTTGTTAAAATGCTATTTAATTAAAAGTTACATCCTTGATTTATTTTTGTCTCAATAATAGTAATTGTAAGGTTATTCTTAATTTGAAGGTAGATAGATCAGGGTTGGAATCACAAAAGAAAAAAAAAATCTAAAAAAATAAAATTTAATTACAAACATTCGATTATGTAGTTCACAAATAAATTTTAAAGGTTTAATTTTAAAGGTCTAATTAAAAAGTTTTCAAATAAAATTTTTAATTAGAATGGCAAAGGTTTATTATCGGTCAACTCCAATATTTTCTTATAGTTGATGACCCCGGTATATACGTCTGCGAACTGAGTTTAAGTTTATATTGAGGTCATAACGTTGTCAAGGATATTAAATGCCCCCCGAACCAATACAGCACTTGTGCATTATTAATTTTAACTCATATATGTTCAAACGTAATGTCGACTGCTAATGTATTTTCTAATTCAATCAATAAACTATTGTTCCGTAGTACACATGAAAAAAAAGATTAATTAATTTAAATACAATATTATTTTATTATTCGATCAATATTATCCCACAGCAGGTCAAAGGATAAAAAGTATACTAAACGATTTAATCGGCACGACGAAGTATAATGACCACAACCAAACAATAACAAAATAAAACAATAAAGTACATCCTATCATTTTACTTTAGAATTGACCTGCTTCAGTTGTATTTGTTAAATAAAAAATAAGTTGAATTTAAACAAATAAATAACATAAATTTTAACTTATTTATTTAATTTAAGTGGCTGAATGTACCATTTAAAAAAAATTATAAATAAAGTAAAATAAAATAAAAATCCCAACTATTAAAAATTTAATTTTGTAACAATTGATTGTACAAGTAATTTAAAATTACAATTCATTTCTAAATTAGCAACTCATTCAAAATAAACTATATTCAAAAAATAAAACTCGATTTATACTTTAACCTCCTCTATGAATCATGAGACCTTGCCGTTGGTGAGGGGGCTTGAGTGCTCAGGGATACAGAGTAGCTGGACCGAAGGTGCAACCATATCGGAGAGGTATCTGTTGAGAGCCAGACTAAGGAATGATTCCTGAAAGAGGGCAGCAGCTCTTTCAGTAGTTGTTAGGGGCGTGAGTCACAATGACTTAAACGGCCGTATCAACATCACTCAGTCCTCTGAGTACTGCGCAGCTGAAAGCAATGGAAAACTACAGCTGCTTTTTTTCCAAGAAAATGTGGCTCTCTGCATTTTCACATAGCAACAATGGAGGCGCCTTCCTTGGTAAAATATTCCGGAGGTAAAATAGTCCCCCGTTCGGATCTCCGGGTGGGGACTACTAAGGAAGGGGTCACCAGAAAATTAAAAAATAACATTCTACGAGTCGGAGCGTGGAATGTTAGAAGCTTAAAAAAGGTTGGTAGGCTAGAAAATTTAAAAATGGAAATGGATAGGGTGAATGTGGATATAGTAGGAATTAGTGAGGTTCGGTGGGAAGAGGAAGGCGACTTTTGGTCAGGTGATTTTAGAGTAATTAACTCAGCGTCAAATAATGGGCAGGCAGGAGTAGGTTTCGTGATGAACAAGAAGATAGGGAGGAGAGTGGAGTATTTCAAAACGCATAGCGATAGAATCATTGTAATAAGGATAAAATCAAAACCTAAACCGACAACGATTGTTAACATTTATATGCCTACAAGCGCCCATGATGATGATGAGGTAGAGTGTGTATACGAAGAGATTGATGAAGCAATTAAACACGTAAAGGGAGATGAAAATTTAATAATAGTTGGAGATTGGAATGCAAGCATTGGAAAAGGCAAGGAAGGAAATATAGTGGGTGAATATGGGCTGGGCAAAAGGAATGAAAGAGGGGACCGACTTATAGAATTTTGCACGAAGTATAATTTAGTAATTGCCAACACCCAATTTAAAAATCATAATAGAAGAATATACACTTGGAAAAAGCCAGGCGATACTGGAAGGTATCAGATAGATTATATCATGGTTAAGCAAAGATTTAGAAATCAACTCGTTGACTGCAAAACTTACCCTGGAGCAGACATTGATAGCGACCATAATTTGGTGATAATGAAATGTAGATTGGGGTTTAAAAACCTGAAGAAAAGTTGTCAGATGAATCGGTGGAATTTAGAGAAGCTTGAGGAAGAGGAGGTAAAGAAGATTTTTGAGGAGGACATCGCAAGAGGTCTGAGTAAAAAAGATATGGTAGAAAATGTAGAAGAAGAATGGGAGAATGTTAAAAAGGAAATTCTTAAATCAGCTGAAGCAAACTTAGGCGGAATAAAGAGAACTGGTAGAAAACCTTGGGTTTCAGACGATATATTGCAGCTGATGGATGAACGTAGAAAATATAAGAATGCTAATGATGAAGAAAGTAAAAGGAACTATCGGCAATTAAGAAATGCTATAAATAGGAAATGCAAACTGGCGAAAGAAGAGTGGATTAAAGAAAAGTGTTCAGAAGTGGAAAGAGAAATGAACATTGGTAAAATTGACGGAGCATACAGGAAAGTTAAGGAAAATTTTGGGGTACATAAATTAAAATCTAATAATGTGTTAAACAAAGATGGTACACCAATATATAATACGAAAGGTAAAGTCGATAGATGGGTGGAATATATTGAAGAGTTATACGGAGGAAATGAATTAGAAAATGGTGTTATAGAGGAAGAAGAGGAAGTTGAGGAGGATGAAATGGGAGAAACAATACTGAGATCTGAATTTAAGAGAGCATTAAAAGATTTAAATGGCAGAAAGGCTCCTGGAATAGACGGAATACCTGTAGAATTACTGCGCAGTGCAGGTGAGGAAGCGATTGATAGATTATACAAACTGGTGTGTAATATTTATGAAAAAGGGGAATTTCCGTCAGACTTCAAAAAAAGTGTTATAGTTATGATACCAAAGAAAGCAGGGGCAGACAAATGTGAAGAATACAGAACAATTAGTTTAACTAGTCATGCATCAAAAATCTTAACTAGAATTTTATACAGAAGAATTGAGAGGAGAGTGGAAGAAGTGTTAGGAGAAGACCAATTTGGTTTCAGGAAAAGTATAGGGACAAGGGAAGCAATTTTAGGCCTCAGATTAATAGTAGAAGGAAGATTAAAGAAAAACAAACCAACATACTTGGCGTTTATAGACCTAGAAAAGGCTTTCGATAACGTAGATTGGAATAAAATGTTCAGCATTTTAAAAAAATTAGGGTTCAAATACAGAGATAGAAGAACAATTGCTAACATGTACAGGAACCAAACAGCAACAATAACAATTGAAGAACATAAGAAAGAAGCCCTAATAAGAAAGGGAGTCCGACAAGGATGTTCCCTATCTCCGTTACTTTTTAATCTTTACATGGAACTAGCAGTTAATGATATTAAAGAACAATTTAGATTCGGAGTAACAGTACAAGGTGAAAAGATAAAGATGCTACGATTTGCTGATGATATAGTAATTCTAGCCGAGAGTAAAAAGGATTTAGAAGAAACAATGAATGGCATAGATGAAGTCCTACGCAAGAACTATCGCATGAAAATAAACAAGAACAAAACAAAAGTAATGAAATGTAGTAGAAATAACAAAGATGGACCCCTGAATGTGAAAATAGGAGGAGAAAAGATTATGGAGGTAGAAGAATTTTGTTATTTGGGAAGTAAAATTACTAAAGATGGACGAAGCAGGAGCGATATAAAATGCCGAATAGCACAAGCTAAACGAGCCTTCAGTAAGAAATATAATTTGTTTACATCAAAAATGAATTTAAATGTCAGGAAAAGTTTTTTGAAAGTGTATGTTTGGAGTGTCGCTTTATATGGAAGTGAAACTTGGACAATCGGAGTATCTGAGAAGAAAAGATTAGAAGCTTTTGAAATGTGGTGCTATAGGAGAATGTTAAAAATCAGATGGGTGGATAAAGTGACAAATGAAGAGGTATTGCGGCAAATAGATGAAGAAAGAAGTATTTGGAAGAATATAGTTAAAAGAAGAGACAGACTTATAGGCCACATACTAAGGCATCCTGGAATAGTCGCTTTAATATTGGAAGGACAGGTAGAAGGGAAAAATTGTGTAGGCAGGCCACGTTTGGAGTATGTAAAACAAATTGTTGGGGATGTAGGATGTAGAGGGTATACTGAAATGAAACGACTAGCACTAGATAGGGAATCTTGGAGAGCTGCATCAAACCAGTCAAATGACTGAAGACAAAAAAAAAAAAAAATTATACTTTAAAAAAATTTCTACATTCTAAAATTTGGAACAAAGTAAAACAAAAAAGTAATTAAAAAACTACCAAGAAATTACTAACTATTAATATAACATTAGGAATTCCGTATGTCCTAATGTCATAAAATAATTTAAAAAGTTGATTTTTCGATTTTTGTTCATTTTTTAAGTCGGTTTAATTTTTATAAAAAAAAAAAAAATTTCAAAAAAACACAAAAGCAAGAAACTTGCATCATAAACATAGGAAAAGGAATATAGATAAATGACATAGACACTACTACCAAATTTCTCAAACCCTCACTTATAACGGTATGAAGAGCATTCACGTAATACAGCACCAATGGGTATTCGTACCAAGCGCGAACTCAAGTTTTAAATTTTGACACACCTCTATTTTCCGACTTGTCCCTGTTCATATCCTCCGTGGAGACACGACCCCATAAATTTTAATTATGGCCTCACCCAGTGGCTGCTCGCGTATAGGCACTGTGGAACTGCAGCACTCTCTCTATTTCCACTTCATATTATCGATACCATTTAATATAATGAGTCCTTTTTTTCTTTAATTCTTTCTTTATACTTGTACAATATATAATCCTTAAGCTTAATGTTAGTAGCCATCCCCCAGTTTACGAAAAAGGTACAAAAATCTTTGTATGGAACTGCTTCACAGTTCCAGCGGCATGGTGTTTGGGGCTGTTGTGCGCATGCGCACATAGGAGGCTGAATTTGAGGCTGCGAGAGAGAGAGAACTGTCGCTCCCGCAGTGTCGACCCTGGCATGCTGGTGGTAGGTAGTTTTTTTTTACTCCGCGTGTGTATGGAACGTTCCTAATATCCTTTTCTAGTTAAGTCGGTAGAAGGAATATGAAAGCGGTTTAGTTGTTTTTTCAGTAGAAGATGGCGAAAAGCAAGGGCTCTTTGGTTGCGAAATCTATCTAGAAACACACTGGAAGGTCGAAAGAGAAGGTAATTAGTAAAATTATCTATTTGTTTCTGGGTATGTAGAAGTTTAAATTAAGCACCCTTGGACTACAGTGTTTTTAAGCGGACATTTTATTAAGTTATCTAATATTACTAAAGAATATTATCTCCATTAACATTTTATTATTTATTCGGTTAAACCGAATAAGTGTACCATAATCTTGAATGTGGTAAAGTGTAGAATTACATTATTATCCTGCTTCCAGCTACTTTATTTGATTAATTTTTTTCGGTTCTTTTATTTTACAGAAAACTTTAACCATGACCCTGAAAAGGCCCAGAAAAACATTTTCTGGAACAGCACCCCTACTAATTTTAGCTACGAGCCACCCCACTGACCTCATCATACATAATAATTGACGGTATCATACATCATCAATAATCCTTTCAGCAAATGTTTTACCAACTTCTATCCAAAACAAATCCAGCAGTATACACAGATGGTCGAAACAGAATGACACCGTTGATCCGCATTTGTTGTAAATGACAAAACCTATATGTTCGGTCTACCTGGTTTTACAAGTGTCTACAATGCAGAACTGTAATTTCAATAATGCTTTTAAAATATCATTCATCCAAAATACCGTCTTTATTTGTAACAATTCCTTTATTGCACTCCAAGTTTTAAAAAAATTGTATTCTAGACATCCTATCGTCACCAAAATTCATAATGCAATCGATGAATTGATTCGTTGCAACACACAATAAGTTTCTGTTGGATCCCTAGCCATGTGGGAGTCCCGGTAATGAACGTGCGGATTCCGCTGCTAAAGACGAATGTAGCCATCCATCCGTCTTTCACCCACTCGTGTTACTTCTACCGATTTTATTAATTCTATTAAACAGTCTTCGAGGAAGGTGGCAAGGTGATTGGATTGCTGCAGTAGATAATAAACACCGATACATCAAGGATACTATAATGCCATGGGATTCTTTAATACGGAATAATGTTCGAGAGGAGGTTATTATTCACCGTTTGCGAAAAGGGCAGATTAATCTTACGCATTGTCGCCTAATGAATCAGAACGATGAACCCGTTTTGCGTTCGCTGCGACTATGTACCACATCCTTATGGGCTGCTTGTGTTATCCGGCGATGCGTCGGGAATTTAAATTACGAACTACTATCCAACATATTCTAGGAAACAATCTAAAGGTGTTATTCATATCTTATTCTTTCTTAAAGCCGGACGTCTATACTTCTTCTTTTTTTTTCCAGGTGTACCAGGTGAAGACCAGACCCGCTTTTTAAGTTTAACTCAGTCCCCACTCTGCAAAAGGTCACCACCTCTGCAACAAACACAAGCAAACATGCAGGGGGACGAACAGGGATTAGACAACCTCTATTCACCCTCGTCCGACACCTACCACGAACAATGGCCTCCACCATAGCAGCTATGGCTTTCCACGCAGCCTCCGACTCGAGCATCTTGGTAACCACGCTTTCAGCCACCAACTCTCCGAACTTCTCGACTACTGGGCGCCGTACATCATATAAGCGCCCACACCAGAACACCACGTGTTCCGGGGAGTCAACGACTTCACAATACCTACATAGAAGGGAAGCTCTTTTTCCAATCCTATGTAGGCAAGCGCCAAAGCAACCGTGGCCTCTCAGAAACTGAGTGAGTTCGTACGAAAGGTTTCCGGACTTCCTCCCTATCCAGGTCTTGATGTTTGGGATGAGGGATCTTGTCTACGACGCCTGCTACCTCTCTTGCCACTGCCCGATAAGCCAATCGCGAGCGACACTTGGCAAAGCATCCCGTTGTCTCAGCGCTCTCTCCTCGTCTGTACTGGATTATCTAATACTTATTATAATATGCTTTTTTTTAGTATTTTATATTGTGATTTAACTTTTCCTACTTTTCCTGTGTTATTGTGCGGTTTGTTCCAGTTTTTTAAAATTCTTTTCTCTGTTATTTAGTTTATGTATGTTATACTTAGTGCATGTTTTAAAATAAGTTCATATGTTGTAAAATCATTGCTTTCAGGCGCTAATAACCTTGTTGTACGCCCCCCCAAAAAAAACTACTAAATATCTTTTAAGACTCTGAAATACTAGACAGTATATTATATTTTATCTCAAGTCTTCCAAATTGATTGATGAGTTTCTCTCAAAGAAGTTTGAAATATTTGTTTAAAAACCTCTTTACAGAAAACTGATTTTTAAAATCGTGTCTGTAATGTTTTTTACGAGGTAAGTATATAGACTAGTGATAGCGATATATTTTACTTTTTTTTAGTCCGAAATTTTGCTGTACTGTAACTCTAAATAAGGTGTACAGAACTCAAATTCAGATGTCTCCTTTCTAAAAATCTTTTTGTACATTTCTGTTTTGAAGATTTTCAGTAACTTTTTTTATTAGATATTTCTTTTAAAGTTTTAAATGCAGGCCAAATATTTTTTGTATAATATGCTAATTATAGCTTACTTTTTACATATTAATCAGAGCTGTTCCGTGTACTCGATTAGAAAAAGAGCAAGTCGATTATTTAAAAAAATGAAACCTACTCGTACAAGTGGAAATGTAGTATTCGTTCAATATAAAATATTGGAAAATTTAGGAGTACAGTTTACTGTCTGAATTAAATAAAGTATCCGGAGAAAAAATAAAAGAAACTCACCAATTTTTGAAGCTGCTACGCTTAAAAAATTTCTGAGTTTCTATGCTTAAAAAATTTCCGAGTTGCTATGCTTAAAAACAGTAATTTTTAAGAATAGTAACTTCAAAAATATAGGTGGAAAACTAAATTCGAGTTAAAAAAATCTGATGTAGACACCTTGTACGTCTATTAAATTAATTACATATACACATTTTTAAAAGTACATAAAAATTTTTTTCACTAGTAACTTCACACGTTTGATATATATATTTATATATTTCACTTTCTTGTGAACACGATAACTGCCGTAATTTTGCGTCAATCAGTTTCAAATTGATACATAAAATATAACGTCCCAATATATCGGTCGAGTTCGTTAATGGGAAAAATCGGATCATTGGGGTTTTTTTCGAAGAAACAACATTTTGCTATAACTTTCTTATTAAGTAAAATATCGAATTAATTTAAAGTTCCTACTATTCTTTATAAGTAAAGTTTTTTGATATCACCAACCATTGGCTCGGAGGGTGGTAAAAATGCGGTTTTAAAGACAAGAAATTATACCTCTCTTAATAGGCACAGTATCAAATCTGTTTAAAGATTTCGCTTGTCCTCTAAACATTACCTAAAACCTTTGACTGAAACAATTTTTTATATGACCAATCCTTACGGCAAGGGATGACCAAAATATGGCTGGTATGTAAGAAGATGGGGCTTGTCGTATGCTAAACATGTGAAATTTTTTTTTCACATGCAACCATTGTCGTATTGAGTAAATTTTAAGTTTTTCTTAACATTAAGGTGGAAATCTTTTTTATCCCTACTTAGCACCGGTGAAATCTACCTCCGCATTCCGGCGTGCCGAAAGGGATTTTTTATACCTGGAAAGAACATAGGACTATTGACGTTACGAAATGTTTCACCGGTTTGAGATTGTGGACATTTTAATAGTTTGCGTTAACAACCGGATTACGTTCCTTGCCGATATTCAACTTTACTATGGCCAAATCGTTGGTCAAAACGATTTCAGAAATGACTGTTGAAATTAACTAAAAATTAGTTATACTTTTGAAAGTATAAATTTTGAAATTAACTGATTTCAAAAATTATTTGAAATTAACTTTTCTACTTTTTTAAGGAAAAAAATTATTTTTCCTTTGTCGATATCTCTTTCGGTTATCGAAGTCTTTTAGACTTGCTCTTTACTTTCAAAAGCCTCCAGTTTCCACTTAAAGTTGCTTTTTCGATGGCAATAAATCAATTACAAGGGCAGATGTCTAAAGTGTCTGGTCTCCACTTGGAGAGTCAATGCTTCTAACACAAGGAACTATTTGTGATTTGTTCCAGAGTGTTCTGCGGTAACAATCTATATATATGCACTCCAGAGAGAAAATCTGTTAATATGGAATACAAATCCAATCTTTACATTATTTTATTCATAAACTGAAGTAAAAGAAAAACATAAAAAAATTAAAAAATAAATCTTAGAAAAGAAGTACGGACATCTCTACTCGAAGTGTCCGTATGATAACACTAAGGACTGGGCGAAATACCTTTTTTTATCCATACGAAGGAACTTGCTAACTGCTCTTTTTGAAGTGCGGATCGACTATTCTGATACCCGCATAGATCGTTTAGATCCCTGAAAGTTTTGAATGCTGTGCTGACCAAACTGTTTTTCCGTATAAATTACAATATGCTGATATTTTTTTATAAATTGATTAGGCTTTAAGTTTTATTTGTCGGTATTATTCTCATAAGCAAAAGGGTAATGAACACCATGGGGGTCTAGTAATAAATGAAGTGAATATACTTATCATTTATTAGAAATATAGGTAATTTTAAGTAATTTTTATTATTACTCGTAGTTTTCATTTACGGTGTGTGAGAAAAGTAATGAGACTGACTTTTTATTTACCAAATTTTTTATTTTTCTAAAAACAACAATATTATCCCCTTCAAAGTAGTTCCCTTAGGCAGCTATACACCAGCGGATTCATTGTTCCCACTCCTAGTAGCAACGCTGGAAGGCTTCAACTGGTAGGGCTTTTAACTGGTCGGTCACAGTCTTTTGAATGTTCTCCAGAGTTTCAAAATGACGTTCTTTTAAGACGTGTTTCAATTTCGGGAAAAGAAAAAGTCACAAAGATTCAAATCAGGTGAATAGGGGGGTTGAGGAACCGTAGGAATGCGTTGTGAGGTCAAAACTTCCCTGATGGAAATGGCCGTGTGACACGGGACATTGTCAAAATGAAGCATCCACTTGTCTGCAATGTCTGGTTTCAAGCGAATCGCTCTTTGTCTGAGCCTTTCAAGGACACCTTTGTAAAACACTTGGTTAACAGTTTGTCCTGGAGGAACAAATTCTTTATGCACGATACCCCTACTGTCAAAAAAGCATATCGGCATGGTTTTGATCTTTGATTTGCTCAGTCGACATTTTTTCGGTCGAGAAGATGACGGAGTATGCCACTCTTTGCTTTGCCGCTTTGTTTCAGGATCATACTCAAATATCCAGGATTCATCTCCTGTGATCACACGATTGAAGAATTCTTGGTCATTGTCAATCCTCTCAAGAAGATCAACGCACACGTGTCTTCGATTGTCCTCCTGTTCCGTTGTGAGGTTTTTCGGCACCAATTTCGTACAAACCGTCTGTTTTCGCATATCCAAAACGTCTGTCAAAATTTGATGTACGGTGAAAGTGTTTAAATTTAACTGTTCACTCATCATCCTATTGTTAAACGACGGTCTGATCTCACATGAACCCTCATACGCTCAACGTTTTCGTCAGATTTTGGAGTTGAAGGTCTCCTTGAGCGAGGTTGATCTTCAACGTGTTCTCGGCCTTCCAAAAATGATTTGTGCCGGCGGAAAACTTGTGCTCTTGATAAGCAATGTTCCCTATAAGCCTGTTTCAACTTTTCAAAGGTCACACTTGCGAATTCCCCAAGTTTAACACAAAACTTGATTGCATAACTTCGCTCTAAATTCCGATGCTCCACTTTCGTTACACACAACAAAAACACATCTTCACTGATGGCGCGGTCAAAAATAATGTGTTGACTGAATGGAATTGACACTCGTACTGAGAATGTCGAAGGGATGAAAAAACCGGTCTAGCACAGACCGGTGGACACAGCGTTGACAGATCGCACGCAGTGTTACCAATCTCATTATTTTTCTCACACACCTCGTACATAAATATTAATTTCAAACATATCGTTATAATCTCTAATTACGTTGATTTCAATCTTTATGATTTAAATATTACTAGTTTAATGACGATTCTCAGTTCTTTAACTTGACTATTATCGTTATAAAATTCTTATTACTATTAATAAATTTTATCGGTAACATATTTATTAAGTGATCTTCGAATAATTATTCTCTGACTCCCAAATTTATTCCTCACATTTTTTGAAAAATTTTTCATATTAAAAAAATGGCCTTCCCAATCGGGGCAAATCGGCATTACCCGTCCCCTAATATTTGTCAAGAAATCTTCCGAGGGCTGGGCAATACTGGTTGGTGATCCGGATGACGTCGATTAAACTCATTACTTACATCACGATATGAATAACCTTTATGGGCAAATGGGATTTTCCCCACCTTTATGGGGATGATTTTCACACGCTTCTCCTGCGATAGCATCAATACCTGCAACCACACAAAACAAAAATGAGTTGTTAGAATTTCGCCTATGGTGACTGAATATCATTAATAAAACAAACAGATGACACTAATAAGATTGACATAAAGGTGAAATAAGTTTATTTTTATGTAAATGCTATATTTTATAATGGTTTTAATAAGTTTTTCTTATTAAAACCTATATGTATAGCCTTCACAATGGAAATAAAATTGCTGAAAATATGGGAAAAGAAAAAAATTCAAAAGATGAATTTTCACAATGGGTTTCTTTGCACGCTTTCAGATACAAAAGTTATAATAATAAATGTTATACAGAGTTATCGTCCGATCACGCCCTCTAAAATGAATAACGCATTTCTGAGGTTAATGCTATCACTCGCTTTTACTCCCTACTCGATCATCTCCATTGGAAGCAATCAGAGTGTTCAGTACATTACATTCAAGCTAAAAATATTTACATAATTTATATTTTCAATACTGAATTTTATTTTTATAATTATTATGTTTCCTTAAATTTATGAATTATTATCCAGAAAAATACTTTTTTAATATAATATGACAATTAATATGATTAACAAATTAGATGAAATTCTGATACCTTCTTACTATCTGTATAATATGGGCAGAATTTGTAAAAGTCTGCTAAAAAAATGGAAATTAGTGATAATAATTATTATTTTAACACATCATAATGAATTATCATGAATAATAAAAAATTATCAACTTATATCCTTGTTTAAAAATAGAATAATTATATTATTCGAAAGATGGTTCAACATTGATAAGCTCAGAAATATTTATTTTTATTACTATTTATCTATTAAATAGTACCTTAAAATAATGTTTGATTATAAAACTACTTATATAATTAATTTATATAATATTAGCAAAGCCAAGGTTGAACTTGTTTTCAATGAGGAACTTTGAATAGAACAAATTGTACTGACAATAAAATTGTTATATGAGTGTATGAATCTAAATGTTAATAACTTTTTATTACATATTTAATAGCAATTATTCATGCATATAAATATTAATAACTATTTACTAAATATTTTATAACAATTATTCATATACAAGTACAAAAGGTAATGATGGGTCAACCAGTTTTAGTGATAAGCCAATTATTTTATGGTGATCCTGAAGTTAAATATCTGTCATATATCTCATTTTTTCTTATCATGATCAAGAAAATATATTAAATATTATTTTACATTCATTTACTGCTGTAAAAAAATAAAGCACTGATTAATTTAATTTTATTATTGATGCTGTATCAGTTATAAATATATTATTAATGCTGAATCTAATGAAAAGCTTTTATGAATTTTTTAATTGAGTAACCACTTAATCCTATAATAATGCAAAAGTTTTCTTCTGAAAGTATTTAAATATGCATGTTATATAGAATTTAATTACCAGTTATTCTGCGTTTTCTTCTCATTCTATGAAAAAGATGTTTGTGGTATAAAAAAAAAAAATGAAAATGAATTGGGTTAAGACTAGTTTAAACTAGATAAAGAAATTAACATTTAGAATTCGGTCCAAAAATTGGTGGTTTCCAAAATTAAATTTTAATTCCTATCTTATTTTGTGTTTCCAAAATTTAAAAATTTGTTTTGTATATACTTTTACTTTATAAGATTGGCATAAAGAACCAAACCTAAAATAAGAATGGAGCCTGAAAAACTACAGAATTCTAAAGAAAAAAGTAATATTAATAACAATACCCGTGTGGAGGTCGTCAGTCCCCAACAGATGCATCCCCAGGTGGTGGATTGGGGTACGCCTCACAGATATATGGGGTAAGTGGGAAATAAAATAGCACCCGTGGACCAAAACAGAAACCAAATCTGGACACATCTGTTCTCTTAGTGGGTGGTGTTTCAGGCAACATCTGTACCCAAAGCAGGCGGCTGTGCTTAGGTTGTCAGTGACCTGCTCACAGGATCTTATCCTGCATACCCACTTATTTTATGATGGAGCAAAGTCGATTTAAAGAAATCAGCCTTTGGAACCATCAAAAAGCTCATCCTGAGAAAGAGAATGATAATGCTGGAGTGAGTGGTGGCACTCTACCTGACAGCACCAAAAGACTGAGCAATACAGGATGCATTTTAGCCTGGACCGAGAACAGGAGAGCTGGCCAAAGTGGTAACCCCTGTTATTTAAACATTACAGCAAACCAGAATGAAAAGTACTGACCAGATGAAAGTGTTGCTGGAACCCATGACAAGGACAAGAGAAAGGTACATGACTGACATACACTCTTACTACACTGTACAACTTGGAAACAGTCAGTCCAGCATATCGACCAGACTTCCATAGATTATTCACTGAAAAATACCCTGAACTGATAAACACTGTCAATTCAAAAAGACTAGCTGATCAAAAGAGCAATAATCACCAGTAAAAGGGTTACAGAAAGGGAAATACAAAACATCAAACAATAGCAAAGAGTAAAAGAACTAAACACCCATAGCATACAAGAAAGAAGAAGAAGAGCACCCAGCATGAACACCAAATACAAACACAGAACCTACCTGTCCAGCTCAAAAATCCAACCTCCTGAAATAACCACTCACCAACCCAACAGATAGGCATAGACATAAGAATAAAAAATATGATAGTTACAAATATACTCACAGAAGATATAGTAAGCAGTGAAGTAGAAACATAAAAACATATGAAAGGAAATTACCTCAGCCAACAGGCCTCTATTAGCAAAAATCATACATAAGAAAAATACATTCCTTATCATCAATACAGTTAATGCACAATTAAAGAAATGCATAGATGACACAAGATACTAGAAGACATACACCTTATGGTATATGCCGCTACCACAATAGTTGTAACACAAAATGGACCACTCACACCACATCAAACCAGCTGCAAAAAGAAATGAAAAATGAAATGTAAAAAATAAATCAGGCTCGAAAACAAAATAAACAACATTACAAACGTATAGCAAGAATGAAACAATATTCTAGAGGAAACTGAACAACACTTATTTTAAAAGATGTAAGTCATATCATAAACAATGAGGCTAACAAAGAAACACCTACAGAAGCACTAGACACTCTGAACCAAAAACTAGCAGTGTATGCACCAAGATTGAAGAAATTCACTGAATCGAATGGAAGAAAATCATAAAACATATAATTCAGCAGAAATGAAAAACAGTTTATAACAGCCTGCAGAAACAAGAAGCAATAATAATCAAACCACCAAGCACAGATGAAATAAAATCGTTTTGGGAAAATACATGTTCACAATCAAAACAACATAAAGAAATAGCCACATGTATTACAGAAGAACAGAACAGACATGCAAACATACCGCAAAAAGCAGACCATGTAATTACAGCAAAAAATTATTCAAAAACACTATGCAAAAAGCTATTAAAAATACACAACTGGAAAGCACCTGGAGTAGGTCACATATGTAATTTCTGGTATATATAATTTCAACACTTCACTACACACACACACACACACACACACACACACACACATATGCACTCTCTCTCTCTCCCTCTAACACACGCATACACACACACACACACACACACACACACACACACACACACACACACAGAGAGAGAGAGAGAGAGAGAGAGAGAGAGAGAGAGAGAGAGAGAGAGAGAGAGAGAGAGAGAGAAAGAGAGAGAGAGAGATAGAGTGAGGGGGAGAGCTGTGTGTGTGCACATGCGCACATACAAACACACAATTCACAAGAGAAATTAACAAAATTATTAAATAGCCACACTGCAAGTCAAATTTTGTTAACACAAGGAATCTTACCAAATAACCAAGAATCTCAAAATTCAGCTAATTACAACCCAATTTCATGCTTATCTACACGCTGCAGCTGATCTCATTCATAATCACACATAAGATAAACAAACATTTGACACAAAGTAACATACTCACCAAATAACAAAAAGGATGTTGAAGAAATAGTCAAGGATGCAAGAAAAAAAATAGTAATTGACAGCATAATCATGAAAGAAAGAGAAAGACTGCAACAAAATATAACTATGTGCAAGATAACAAGAAGCATTTGATTTTATCCTGCACCACTGGTGACTGAAAATTTTGGAAATCTAAAAAAATTGATAATATTTACAACACTTTTTACAATCATGTAAACATGAAAAACAACAACACATTTAAATACAGACCAACAAGAAATACAAATCAAAGATATCAAAATCAACAGAGGAATATTCCAAGGTGACTCCTTCAGTGCCTTATGGTTTTGCCTATGCTTCAACCATATTTCAAACATACTGAACAACACATCCTTTGGCTTAAAAAATAAAAAACATCGAACACTCTACAACACACAATAAGTCCATTTACTATCTGAATTACATCAAATTATATGAACAAAACAGAGAACAAATGCAGTCACTACTAAGAATAATAGAACAGTTCATACAAGACATATGGATGAAATTTGCTATTGACAATTGCAAAATACTTAACCAAAGGAAATTCCAGAAAAGACAACAGAAATATTCAACAACGAAAGGCTTGAAATGTTGTCAAAACATGAAACTACAGAAACATACAAATATCTCTTGGATTTGAATAATACACAAGCATAAATCACAAAAATCTGATGTGGAAACCACATGACTTTCTTGTACACCTATTAAATTACATATACTCATTTTTTTCTGCACTTAATTTAAACTTGTTTGATTTGAAAGTGATACGATTCTCCAATTCTTTAATAAAGTGGACAGTTACACAATTGCTAAAATATTAGTTTTTATTAACATCAAATATTTATAAAACTATTAATTCAAAAATCTTTCATGAAATATTAGAATAGGAGCAAAAGTCCCTTTACTATTAGTAAATCTAATAGTAAAGGTATTGGTAGATCAGTATTATTTGTATCTTTGCTGATTTGAATTGCTGATTAATTGTTGTTGCTGTTTTAGTTGCAGTTAATTGGTGTTTTATATTTCTGGTGTGTCGTATAAACAAAAGTTAATAATAATTAAATTATTCCGTTAAATTATTCCATTTGTAACTCCTGTATACTGGTTACAAATGCTAATTTCAACCTAAAAAAGTAAAATATTCAGTTTTTATTATTGGATTATTTTGTGAATAATCAAAAATGAAAAAGAAACAATCATACAGGAAAAAGAAAGATAACATGAAGAAATATATCTCAAAAAACAACAAGAAGATGAATATGAAGGGGAAGAAAAGGTTAAGAACAAGGGAAGAATAAAAAAAAAAGAGAAGATGATAAATATAAATAATAACATTTAACAAAGAAAGAATAAAAAGATTAAGAGAGGATGATGAATATAAAGAGAGAGAAAATTTGAAAGCTAGAGAATGTGTACACAAATTAAGATCAGAAGAATTATATCAAAATAAAGACATTTTAAACGATTGGCAACAAAAAAAAAAAAATGATTTAGGGAGAATACTGTTCGACAATATCAGAGGAGTAATGAACTGAAAGATTAGAATTTTTTGCAGTTTATTAAAGATCGGGCACATATGCCTCAGTATATATGTTGTTCTTGTGAGGATCTAGTTTTCAGTCACTCTGTAGTTAACTTTAATGTAGATAAAATTAAACAGAAATTACAGATTAATTAAATAAAATTAAGCAGAAATTGAACTAGTAAAAATACAAAAACTAACGTTCAGACTGCATCTGAATTTAAAGACGAAGTTAAAAACGGGAGATCAAATCTTTTACAAGGTCAAACGATTAATATATACCAGAGACGAACCTACAAAACCCAATAAAACTCTACCTTTAATTACAGAGTATTATTTATTATACCTGTTTGTAATGATGAATCAATTCATTAATTCACCACAAAAGCTTTTGAAGCTTGTACATGGGAGTATGGAAACTGAATTTTATAGCGTATGAAAAATGTCATGCCAGACTGGGATTTGAACCCAGGACCCTCGGATGAAAGGTCGAGACGCTACCACTCCGCCTCGGAGATCGGAAATTTATTTAATATTAGATTTGAATTTAAAAAATTATATGTTCTTAAATTATCAGTCTGTAAGTATCCTAGAAGGATGTAATAAATATTTTTAACTGGCAGCATGCGTTTCTATAGAAACTACTCCACCCTACTGAAAGAGATCATACTTATGAATAACTACTGTACTTTACGTGTTACAATTTTTAGTGTCTTCAACTGTTGTTTATACTAATTTTAAATTTATAATGCTCGTGTGTTAATTTTTTTGTTTCTTGTAAAATAAAATCATGCGTTTCAAGATATATACATGTGTTCTTCAGTTGTAGTACAAAATGGAGAAATTTAATTAGGTGTAATATTTAGAGAGCTATCTTATAAATTATTCGCTGTAAAGAGAAATTTTTATAATATCTATTTTTCTATGAATTAATGAAAATATTTCACTTTCTAGTGATGTTAATACAAAGTAAATACGTTTAGCTTATGCAAAAATTTCAGAAAAAACTTTGTGAAGTTTTATAAAAATTTATATGGAAATTATTACCATTAGTGGTAGCTTTTATAAGTCCCTTTATGTTTGTATTTATCTTTAAATAATACAATTTATACGAAATTAATTTCATTATACGGTTATTTTACATATGCATAAACCTTTATAATAACAAATTTTATAAAAAAAAAAAACGTTTTTGCAATCGTACTTCGAAATGTTTACAGTCGTCCTTGTTAACATCTTCATTGACCCACATAAGAGTCATTCATTACCTTACCTTACAGAAATGATTTCAACCAAAATAAATCTTTGATTTTAGTAGAGTGAATAACACATCAGTTAAATTCCCACACATTTTAGAATTCCGTGTAGGAAATAGAATTTAAGAATCCTAACCTCGCCATTTACTCGAAATAAGAAATATTAATCATTTAAAACTTTAGTTGTCATTAAACTGTTTGTACCAAACACTTGTTTTAATTGACTAAATATTCTATTGAGAAATTTCAATAATTTTAGATCGTAGAACATCTAACGGTTAACATAACCGTCAGGATTTAAAATTAGTATGCTATGTTAACGAAGTAACACACTAGTCAGTGATGTTATTCAATACTTACAAGTCTAATAATATACAGAACATTATGTAATAACAAAGTAATCAAATATAAATTAAATATTACAATAACAGCAATCTCTCTCTCTCTCTCTCTCACACACACACACACACACACACACACACGCGCGCGCGCGCACAAACACATAAACATATATATATATATATATACTATTATTTAACCATAATATTAAACGGCATTGTATTAAATCATAACTATATGTATATATTATAAATTATACGGTTTGAAATTAAATTATAAAGTGTTTATAATTCGATTATTTACATTCTGTTCTCTCTGGCTGTGTAAAAATGTTTTTCATTTTGAAGAGCCAAATTTACCTTTCAAAATGACAATTGTGGAATCATTAGTTGTACTACAGTTCTACAAACAATTTTTTTTTTGTTTAAATCTTGAAATGTATGTATCTTTATCAGAAATCTAAATACGTGCATTACATCAATATTTTACGATTTATTTTTTACAAATAAACAAATTATTCAATATGTTCACAGTAACGTATCTGAGAATTGTTATGGAAGTAACAATAAAATAAAATCGTGGTATAAACAGATTTTTTAGAAATAATGTTTTTTCGTTCTTTTATGCCACTATAATATTTCGCCTGGATTTTAAATGATTCATCTAATAAACATAAAAAAATAATAAAAATAAACATAAACATAAAATGTATTAAAATTACTTTTAATTTACTATTAAAACATTGATTGTACTACTCAAAGATCGCTATGAATAATGAGGAAAAAATATTGTTACATAAATAAAATAAAAACATAATAGTGAAGACATTAACAATTAAATAATTTAAACAATCTGATGAATTGTAATCTTGATTGAGGTTTAGAGAAATCTGTTACAATTAATTCATCTCGAGAAGGGACAAGTCGAGAATGCTAAGCTTCAAATCCTAATAAATGCAGTTACTTTTATACCAATTTGAATACTAGATCGGTGTTCTTTGGTTGTTTAGTTTCAAGTAACCACACATCTCAGGAATGGTCAACCTGACAATGTACAAGACTACATTTCATTTACATTCATACACATCATCCTCTGAAGTAATACCTTACGGTGGTCCCAGAAGCTAAAAAAAAGAAAGAAAGAGAACTTATTATTCTCCAGGAATTTATTCCAAAAATAACTGCCTATTGTAATGAAATAATATTACAATGTATAATGGCCGTTGTAATGAAATATTTTTCAAAATGTTTTTATTATATAAGAAAAATGCATGTTAAATATATGTAATAGACAATAGATATACAGTAACGAACAATGTTTAAGCGTTCCATATAATAAGCAAAAAATAGAAAAAAATGTTACAAAACTCTTACCGGCACGATTTTATTTATTAAACAACGAATAATCATAAGAATCGTATTATTTCTGTGAATGTGATATACATTACACATAAATGAAATATTGCCTATTACATATATTTAACATGTATTTTTATTATATAAGAAAAATGCATGTTAAATATATGTAATAGACAATAGATATACAGTAACGAACAATGTTTAAGCGTTCCATATAATAAGCAAAAAATAGAAAAAAATGTTACAAAACTCTTACCGGCACGATTTCATTTATTAAACAACGAATAATCATAAGAATCGTATTATTTCTGTGAATGTGATATATATATTACACATAAATGAAATATTGCCTATTACATATATTTAACATGTATTTTTTTTTTTAAATTCTAAACTAATGACAAAGTTTGATAATAGAAATGTAGTGTCTTAACTTTTTTGATATCAGTATCATTTTGTTAAAAACAGTTTTATTTATATTACAGAAATTTTTGTTTTTTGAGGTGAAGAAATGATATCTCTCTTTCTTTTTTCCTAGCCTCCGGTAACTACCGTTTAGATAATACTTCAGAGGATTAATGAGGATGATATGTATGAGTGTAAATGAAGTGTAGTCTTGTACAGTCTCAGGTTGAACATTTCTGAGATGTGTGGTTAATTGAAACCCAACCACCAAAGAACACCGGTATCCACGATCTAGTATTCAAATCCTAGAAGAAATGATATCAGCGAGACTCTTACAGTACGGTTTAGAATTTAATTGTAATTTTTTTGGATGTCACTGAGTTTTGTTAGATTGTTCTTTTATTTTATTTTATTTTAATGAATTACTGATTGTTATCTTACGGATTTATTGTTAAAATTTATTGCCTTTCTAGAACAAACAAATATACATTTTTTGAATTTCACTACCAATTTATTTTTGTCGATTGTCATATCATTCACTTCATACCATATTTTTTTCCTTTTTTAATAAAAATTGTATAATGAGCACGAATCGAAGATCCGTGATGTACTTATTACTTTGTAAGTGTAACCCTCGACTTTTATCGTTAAATTCGATTTTTCCAATCGAATTTATTTCTGTTTTTATTTATTCAACTTTTAATAAAACTAGTTAATCTATTGTAAACTAATACTTTTATTTTTATTTTTAAAGAAGTGATGAATTAAAAAAATTGTTTCATCTTCAGTACTTTCATTTACATAACAGCATTTACTATTAAAATAAGCTGTAGTATATTTTCTTTTAAATTTTATTATTTCAAGTACATTATCTAGTTTTTGTAAGCTACCTAGCAATATCAAGTACTGATACCTAGTGGCGCGATTCTTAAACCTACCTTTTAGAGGAAAAAGTGACATATTCGAGCCCTGCGGTTCATAAAATGGAAGAAAAAAATCGTTGTCTAACAAAATTCGAGGTATTTTATTACTATTCTAATTAAACTGAAATATGTTTTCATGGTTATTTTTTCCCCATTTTCATTTCACTTTTAGAACTGTCATGTTTAGAACTGTAAACATAGTTCTTGACTTCGCCGTGCCGTCCAGATCTGTGGACTCTTACCGGCGAAGTTCCAAGGAACTTCTTGATTTGATTTAGATTTAAATCATTGAGAATACAAAACCACAGCGACAGATTTCTTGGGGTATATGATTAGGATGGACCCAAAGGATTAAATAAATAAATTTTTGATAAGCTGTGGAACAAGAAAAGCAAATAAAATTAGATGAAACAGATAGAAGAGGATCCAAACGATTGAATTAAAAGAAGAGAACTGTAGCGATAGAGATGATAAAGTTCCAAAGAATAATTTTTGACTGATAAATTATAAATTCACCTCAGAAGCTTACAAAGAATATGTACATGGGAATATGAAGATGGAAATTTGTAACGTATGCAAAATGACTACGTAAAAGTTCTTATGGCAGAAAAAAGGACAGGAACAAAGTGGACAGATGAGCAAAAACAAAATCATACAGAAAAAAGAAGAAAGAAATGGAAGAAGAGAAAAGAATCTAGAAAGAAGTGATATTTGTGTGGTCCTATATTGACCAAAAACATTTCCACTGAATTAATTATTATTTAAAAGTTGGCCTAAAGCTAAAAAAAAATATATATATATATATATATTAATTCAAAAATACTTAAATTGAAAAATTAACAATAAAAAAAAAATCCGTTAATCAGCAGTCAGTAGAGAATAATTAAAAAATTATTTTTTCACGTTTCTCGATCTAGTATTCCAATCCGTATAAAAGTAAATGACTTTACAAGGATTGTAACCTTAGAACTTTATTCTTCGAAATCAGCTGATTTGAGATGACGAATTCATCACTAGACCTACCCGATGAGTGCAACTTTCTTATTCTTTCTGTTTAGCCTCCGGAACCACCGTAAGGTGTTTCTTCAGAGAATGAATGAGGATGATACGTATGAATGTAAATGATGTTTACTCTTGTAGTCTCTGGTCGACCATTCCTGAAATGTGTGGTTAATTGAAACCCAACCACCAAAGAACACCGGTATCCACATTCTAGCGGTTTTAAGTTATAAATAAATAACCTAAAACTTCTTCTACTAAATTTAATGTCGTTATTTCGAGATATATCATCTATATAGATTGCCATTGTCTATATCGATCGTTGTCTGTCAATATCGATGTCCTCAGATAGTTATTATGTGATTAAATATGTTATTAAATACTATGGAACTAATAACATATAAACACTCCCGGGACAAATAATAATAAATTATAACATTTTCAGCGAAATCGGTGAAGTAATTTTTTAAGTTATTAGGCACACACAAAAAGATTTTTTTTTTTATTTATATAGATAATATTGCTTTTATTTTACAATATTTTTTGTTAAAATTATTTTTTTTCCTTTTTTATTAAAGTTTTGACTGAATAAATTAATATTATGGAAGTGCAATTCGTCACAGCGGAACTATCTAGAACACACTACACATTAATGAATCCCTTCTCTTAAATATTTACTTAACTTAAATATTTAGTCTTGATTAAGGTTTTAAAAAAATAGCTCTGAAAGAGGATAATGGCCTTCATGTTCTTATTAAACTGCTTTAACATGGTTTCTTAAGAAAACAAATTCGTTGAAATTCAGAACAAATTAAACTTGTTATATTGTTATTGCTGTTATTATTATTATTAATTTAATCACAAATATCGTTTTTTTTTGTTTTTTTTAATACTATTAGTTTAATATTATTTAGCAAAGATTAATATTGATAAAATTCATTAAATTAAAACAAGTTATGGGTTGTAAAACAAGTATCACTGGCTAATTAATTCAGTAGTATAAAAACAGCATTAGAGTATTAACATTAATTATATTTCAGTCCCAATACGAGTAAATAGTAAAACAAACCCGTGGCAACACAACATAGGCGGCATCTAAAACCGTTTTAATGTAAATGAAATTTCTTTAATCTTTATTAAAAAAAAACAAAAGACAAAAAAAAACAAACAATAAAAAGTAAGCAGGTCTTGATGACGTCAATGCATTCAACTCATGAGAAAAGGAGATTTAATATACGACATGGTTAAAAGTAAAAAAAAAAAACAATAATAAACATCTGTGGCAAGAAGTTTTGAAGTTATTCATTTATTTTGAATTTATAAATCAATGGTTACCATAATATTTTGATTTACGGCTCCATTTCTAACAATATAGGTGTCCTATATCAAATTCTAACAATTTCATTTTGTGAAATAAACAATAATTTTTTGTAAATGTTAGATGAAAATAAATAGAACCACATTATAGATCATAAAAAAAAAATGTAATTCAAGAAACAACGTACGACATTGAATTAAAAATGGAAACAAAATTATGAATATTGTGTAATATTTCACGACTCAACGGGGGGCTTTGGGAACCACTAATACGAGTATAAATGACAATTAAAAAAAAAAAAAACTAAACATAAAGAACATTAAAAAGAAATCACGAATTATTTTTATTTTTTACACATATTTGTATTTTTGTTAAATGGGTAATAACCTAATAAAAACTTTTAAACAAAACTTGTAGAGAATTGAATTTTGAACAAAATGGTGTGAGAAGTTGAATAAAACAAAAAGAAAAGTTAGAAAAACTGTATACTAGATCAAACTACATAATACGTACCAGTTAATAATAAATGTTGAAAAGTAAGCCTGCAATTTTCAACACATCTTTTGGCACGCTTCTGTACTGTTTTTGTTGCTCTCTTTAGTTCTTCAGGGCTGTCCTTAATTTGCCCAGCCGCATCCATAATGTGAACAGTTAATTCCTCACGAGAATGTATTTTTGTTTTGTATACAATTTATTTCATCCATCCCAAGACGCAAAAATCTGAAGGTGTTAGATCAGGCGCGATCTTGTTGACCAGGAATTTAAACCTTCACAGCCAACCCATTTCTCAGGGAAATTATGATTTAAGTGTGTGGAAGCGGCACAAGAGAAGTGGAGAGGTGCGCCATCGTGCTAGAAGTATACTTAGCGTCTCAGCGTTAGAGGAATAGCTTCAAGCAGCTACAGCAATTCTTCTTGAAGAAAGTGCAAGTAGACCTCAGTATTTAAGCGGCCAGGTAATATTAACGGTCCAAACAGCTGATTGTGAAGAAGACCGCACCTTACACTGACGCTAAATCGGTGTTGAAGAATGCCTTCCACCGTTTCATGAGTATTTACTTCTGCCTATGTATGTTCCTTGCGTAAGTTGTTTGACGCCATCTCGAGTGAAATTTGTCTCGTCGGTAAACAAAAACGTATTTGTAGAGTTGTCTACTTGCATTCCACCAATTGCAGAACTTGAAGCAAAGCGGAGTGTAGGATGTAGGGGTGTGAGTCTAGATGTTAAACTGGCTGTTTATGACAAGGATAAAACTTGTTTTGTTTAAGAGTCCTCCAAACCATCAAATTAAAATCTCCAATCCGTTTAGAAAGACGTCGTGTACTTATACCTGGATTGCGGTGAACTGAATCGATAATTCTAGACCTATTATTATTCGAAATTGTTATTGATTTCATCAATAACAGCGTCATGTTGGACTGATCGTTCGTAACTGTTACGAATATTAGGTAGCGAGCCTGTTACCCGAAGACTGCGAAAAGTCGCGCTAATTATTTTGGAATATGGGATCCTGCGATTCGAAAACATATTTCACATTTTATTGCAGCAGCTGTAGCATTACCATTACACTCCTCCAAAATGAATACCAAATCAGCGTATTCCTCTGATGTAAATAAGTATGACATTACAATGGCAAAACCATCAAGTTCACAGATAGAGAAGTTTGCTAACGATAGAGACTTCAGAATACCGATATACCTAATGTACCATATAGATTGATTTAAACATTAATATAGTATTAATATAGTATTGCATATTGTTGATCAGCTGTTGTTATTCTACTGCCAACTTTGAAGTAATCATTTTTCAAATAATTTAATGTATTTCTGTTATTAATAAAACAAAATTATTATCTAAGTAATTTTTATTTTACAATTGTTGTTATTAATTTCTACTTTTTTGTTTAAATTTTTTAACAGCAATCTTTAATAGTAAATTTTGTTTTTACAGATTTTTCACATCACAAAAGAATAAGTTGGTTTTAGTTTACTGTTCCGTTCTACGTCGAGCCGTCCGGTGCTAGCGCTAGCCGGAAAGTTAAGCTGTACTAGAATTCTACGTTAGAATCCCGCCCAGTGCGGTCGCATTTTTCATTTCGTCCGGATAGACAATCAGTGTTACTCATAGTTACTAGTATTCGGCGGTCGAATCTGATCCAAGGCGGTCACGTCATACTCTGTCCGGATGGACTTTTTCTTTGTTCGGATGAACGTTAGGTTTAATGTTTTATTTAATTTTATATTTTTTATTTTTGTATGTCAAGTTATACGTAGTTATGTCAAGTTATACAAGACAATAATTCATTAAACCATTATTCAACAACCTACAAGGCGTTGTCTTCATTCATCACCTATGAAAATATAGTCCAACCTCGCTCTAAAATCTACCATTTTCATTAAATAAGTACTTTTCTGACAAATGTAGTAATGTACGTTTTCTAAATAAAATTCTAACTTTTCTTTGTTTTATTCAACTTTTCTTCAGCATTTTGTTCACGATTAAATTCTTTACACTTTTTTTTTTTTTTAGTTTTGTGAGTTTATTACCCATTTAACTAAGTTATTGTGCGTCAAACCTAAAAAACAGAGTTTTTTACTCCAATTTATTGTTTTTCACCCTAAATTTCTCAAATAATTCTAAAGATAGGGTTCTGGGACCTATTTTATCCATTTTTCAGGTTAATAACCATAAGAAACCTTTAATTTTGTTTCTTAATTAACGTGGTAATAATTTCAGTACGACCTTATTTCATCGGGATAGCTAAAATCCGAACGAAATTTATCTCTAGTCGTAACTCGTAAATGAAGCATTTTTGGACAAATGTTTATATGAACTTTTTCCATTATTTTCAGTAGTAGAATAAGTTCTGACAGTCTAGGAAGAATTTTGTGATACATTCTGTATACGTAATGAAGAAGTAATTTTATAATGGGCGTAATCAAATGAATTTGGCTTATGAGTCTGGGTTTCTAACTTCCACAATAATTTGTTACAATAACTGAAATTTCGAGGTAACAGTTTATCTTTAATGTTATACTAAATTTATTAAAAAATAGGCAGTGCTATAAGATGTTTAAAGAAAATGTTTACAATTATTTTTCTTTAAACAAATTCTACTATGGATATATAAAATCCTTGAAGAAAATTGTCGTGCCTTAACCTTTTTTTTCTTAACCTTTTGCGTAAATGTTTCTGACAGGAATATAATTCATTTTAAGTTTATTTTGAAATATAATGTAGGAAAATCTTTTTTACATCCAAATAAAAACAATTAAATGAAGGGAAGTGAATTAATGTAATTGAAATTCACCTTATATGATCGTACCATTATTTTATCTAATAAAAAATAAACTTTGCCAGAAGTTATAACATTCAAAAAGAATTATTAACTAACATTTTAATATCAGTACAATTAAATCAATAGTAATTAAACCATCAGTACCACTTATCCAAATGATCGTTTGTCAATAAATAGCACCTAAATAAACATTATGTTTATTATTTAAATAAAAAATGAAAAAATATTGATGCAAAACAGTTAAAATGTAGATTATTCAAATCCAAATTTAAAATAATGTTGAACTAACCAACGAAGAAGAAAGTTTAGGTAAGAGAAAGACGTCAGAAAGCGGGTTTTTCAGAATATTCAGTTTAACCTGAAATAAAACTTATTATTATCAGTAAAAATATCCATTAAAAAGTTAATTCTGCTGAAATGCGGTTTTTAATAAAATAAAATTTTATTAAGCATTTATCTTTGTCGTACGGTTTAGCATATATTTTCAAATACCCTTTGTGGAAGTTAAATACGTATAAAGAAATAGATTTATTTCTTTTCTTTTTTCTTTTTTTAATGATTTAATACAAAGTAATATTATTATTAACACTATTTTTTCTTTCCTTCAACTTTTCGTTCGACATATATTAAGAGAGAAAGTTTTATAATTTAAAGCATATATATTTAAGGATCATAATTAATATACTGAATTTAATTTAATCTTTGAAACCAGGAGTAAACAATAAATAGATAAAATTAATAAAAATTTTTTTATTTATTTTTACTTTCTTGTACGAAGTAAAGAAATATTGTGATCCCAAAAAATAACGGTTTTCAGATTTCAATGGAAATATCCATTTTGAACATCTCTGAATCCACTTTGACTACTTTCGGCGTGACGTCTGTACGCACGTATGTGTATCTTGCATAACTCAAAAACAATTAGCCGTAGGATGTTGAAATTTTGGATTTAGGACTGTTGTAACATCTAGTTGTGCACATTCCCTTTTGATTTTAAATCGAATGAACCAAATGTGTTCAAAAAAGTCCAAAATCCAAAAATATTTGAATTTTTTATTTTTTCTTAACTGCAGTAAGTCCTCATTGAGAGCTTTTCAACGATATATCATAAGTGGTATTTATTTTCATTGATTCCAGAGTTGTAACCAAATAAAATTTCAATTAATGAAATATTTGGATCTTAGAAGGGAAAAGCACATCAGTTCGAATCAGACGTAATCTCCTTTTTTCTTTTTTCTTTTAACTTTTTTTTTTAATTTAACTATATTAATTTATTAATAATTATTAAACTCTAACTGTAAAAAAAAATTACGATAAATAATAATTCAATAATAATAAAAAAAAAGAAAAAATATGCAAAAATATCAGAAGTTATTAATGAAATAAACTTTTACGTACTTTTCATTTTAAAAAAATGTGTATATATAATTTAATAGGTGTACAAGGAAGTCATGTGGAGCCCACATCAGATGCTTTTTGTAATTTGGTAAAGGTAAATAAAATTGAGTTATCGTTATTTGGAATTGTACGATGGATTTATTTAAAGAAAGTATTAGCAAAGCCTAGCTAAACATGCAAATTCTTATTACAATTTAACTTTGATTTGCAGATGATTTTGCCCTGAATACTCAATTCTGAACCGATTGTACACTTTTGATTGTTATTAAACTTTAATTATTTATTTAAGTCATAGAACCGGATTCGCTAAGGATAAGTTTACTTCCCCCTCACAAAAAATTCCATTTTTTCATCAAATTTGTTCGAAAAAATTTAGTCGATGATGTATGAAATATATACAGAACTAGCATCCCCGTCGAAGTCAATCATTTCTATTTTATGGTTTTAGTCAGGTAATACCAAAGGCAGGTCCAGGCAGTCGCATTGCACATACAGTAACAGTGGCAGTGGCTGTGTTGGTTGAGCCACCGTACCGTACATCGTTTCACCGCTTAAAAAAATCGTTTTTGTCAGATAAAATACATCTAAAAACCGAGAAAAATACATTTTTATCCGTTCGAAGTACGCGTAATCTATTATAACTATTATTTTTAAATGGAGGCCGATTGTTTTGAAACCTACATTCTTAGACCACTCAAAGTTTCGAGTCTTTATTTATACCATTTTTAAACTACAAGAGGCGACCGGCATTCGCCTAATAGACGTAACCTCAGTCGCACCCGTGAGCCGTGGTGGTGAATAAGCCCAACCTAGCTTAGAGCCCTTACTGCCCCCCCCCCGTCGGGGTCCCTCCTGGCTCCCTGACCTTTCGCTTCTAAAAGGCCAGGGTGCCCTTCCCCGAGAAAACTGTCTTTCCCGTGCCTATACCTACTCAGGGTCCGGGTATGCTTCCCACTCAAACCCCCGTCCAGCACGCCCGCCTCTCATACCTTAGGGTCCTCATTGTGTCATAAGCACGCCCCGACCCAAGCCACCCTTGCTTGTGGTTTGGCCCTCAGCAATGAGGCTGCCTCCTTACCCTACACGGTTCCACGTTTCGCACCCGGCTGTCGGTATTTTTTGTACCCTTTTTTTTCAGTATCTATGTTTCAGCATATCCGCTACAGCCGAAACACCATCCTGGCAGGAGGCGGCGTCTGACCGCCATACACACAAAAAAAGATGGCACTACTGCAAAGAATACAAACTTATACAATCCAGAACAAAAAACACAATATTCAAATACTAGTACACTATTAACACCAAATTACAACTTGTAGCAATCACTTCTTAACAATAAAAAAATTCGGTGGGAAGTTTTATGTCACCAAGGTATACATCCATGCAGGCTGTTCAGCCCGACAAGTGTGCATCAAGAACCGTTTACATATAATATATTATTTGGTACAAACAAATATGGGTTACAGTTTAATATATACAATAAAATAAAAAACAATAAACGTACAAAGACACCTATCCCAAGAATAAATTACACATTCCAAAAGTCACCTATCAACGATGCAATAACCCAAATGGGAGGGGTGTCATTTCCCCAATGAAAACGCAAGTGCAAGCTCCTCAGCCAGAATAATTACACTAGGACCTAGCAGAAGGGTTGCAACAAAAGAGATGAACATTATATATAAAAAAAAAACACTTTACTATTAGGACATACTTAACAATATTCAGCAACCAATATATGGCCAAACACGAGTTAGATAGAGAGGAGATTTTCCACCGGAATTTAGTTGGCGGTATCCTCTATCAGATATAAACATAAGTATTTTAACAGGATCGTACAAGAAAACCAATAAAACAATTATATACGAAGACATATTGAGAATAAGAATAAGAACCATCTTATACCTGCAGTGAAGGTTCAGACTCGGGCAACAAGATGAACAGTCACCAACACAAGATTATTACAACAATTATGAAGAACAGACACCGAGGCGTGACCAGTGATTTCCTGGTGATATACACACAATCGTGGCACCTCGGCCGCTTGCAGGTATATCACATCATAGAATAAAATTAAGGGAAGCACAACAAATAAAACAAATGAAAAAGGAAGATCCATAGCAATGCAGGTCATACAAGGTATCGTACACTGGGTAGGATGGTCGTCACGTGGTTTTGTATTGGAGCAGGTGGAGGTGGCCTCCAGTCGGTCTTAGAGCTGACCTTCCTGGATAACAGATGGAGAGGAGAACAATACAATTGGATGGTCCTCCTTGATGAGATTGCCAGTGATCATCGTGCAACGAGACTAGACCTGATAGACGCAAATATCGAGCGAGTGGAGTATCCCCGCCCACTGAATTTCACAGCCGATCAAATAGAAGTAATAGTTAATAGGACAGCTGATAGGTTAAGGGACAGGCAGCAACAGACCCCTGAAGCTCTATCGAAATAGTTATGCAAGAGATAGACAGGATGGCAAATAATACTGCAAGGAGACGAAATGCATATTGGTGGACAGCCGAGATTGGTAAATTAAGACAAGAACTCCAGTCCTTAAGGAGAAGGAAACAGAGATTACTTAGAAACGGTAGAGAGGAATATCAGCATGCAGCAAGAATGTATACTGAAACCAGAAGGGCCCTGAATAAAGCCATTAAAAAGAAGAAAAGAGAATGTTGGAGCAATCTCTGTAAAGAGCTAGACACTGACCCATGGGGTCAAGCTTATCGCATAGTGACGAAGAGATTCGGAAGACGATTGCCTGTGCTGGACAGGGCAAACGCAGAGATACAGGTGGGGAATTTGTTCCCCAGAACGATGCTGAAGACAGTGGACCCACACCCTGTGAGGGCAGGAGGTTTACCATCGACGAATTACAACTAGCAGCCAAAAGTCTGGCATTAAAGAAAAGCCCCGGGCCGGATAGGATCCCCGCAGCGGTAATAAAGGGTTTGATCAGGAAGACTCCCTGGGAGTGATTAGAGATCGCTAGCTATGGTTTAGAGAGGAAGTTTTTCCCTGCATGTTGGAAGGAGGCCAGGGTAGTCTTCCTTCCTAAAGGTGCACCTACGGCTGAGGACGCCACTTATAGGCCGTTGAGTCTGCTAAATACCATGGCTAAACTTGTAGAGAAGATGCTAGCGAGAAGAATTATATAGGAATTAGAACAGGGAGTCGGGATCAGTGCAAACCAATATGGATTTGGCGGGGGCGGTCCACGGTGCAGGTCATCGGTAGAATTTCGAACTGAGCTAACGAGGTCAAAAGAGGAACTTGGCGTACTAGACGCATATCGTTGATAATCTCACTTGATAAGTTGATCCTAAGGAATGCCTTCGGATCAGTTAGCTGGAGACATATAAATAGTACGATGACCTCAAAGGGGCTGAGCCCTTATATACGTAGACAAACTGAGGATTATCTTTCCGATAGAAAATGTAGCATCGAGGCCTTGGAGGGAAGGATACATTTCGAAATGCACTGTGAGGTGCCGCAAGGATCAGTCCTGGGGCCGCTGCTATGGTTGCTTGTCATAGACGACCTCCTGCTTAAAAGTTTCCCTGATGGAGTGGAACTGCTGGCTTATGCGGACGATCTCGCAGTCCTTGTGGAGGGCAGAACGGTTGATCAGGTACAAGAAAGAGCGAACGCGGCCACCCGCATTATATATGAGTGGATGGACTCTAGGGGTCTGAGTTTGTCATATGAAAAGTGTCGGTGTATTGCCATAACAGGCAGAAGGGTACTAGATCCCATTGTCATTGAGGAGGTTCACAGTCTGAAGTATTTGGGTGTCACCCTCCAGAGGAACGGTAAATACACTGACCATATAAATAACATCTGTAAGAGGGCCAAAGATATGGCGAGGAGTTTCAACACCATAATGTCAACGCAGAACGCCCCTAGGGCATCCAAGCGCAGACTGCTAGCATCAACAATAATATCTTCACTCATGTGTGCGGTATCTGTATGGCATCAGGCGATAGACATTGGACGTAACAAGGAGAAACTTGTCAGAATATACAGGAGGATACTACTTGGCGTGGTGGCCGCTTATAGGACGGTGTCCTACCAAGCACTCTGTGTGCTTGCGGGGGTGCCACCGATCGATCTCATCGCGAAACACAGGGTTGAGAGGTCTAAGGGAAAAATAGAACAAGAGGGCAAAGAGGAAATCAATACTTTGTGGCAAGAAAAATGGACCAATGATGGTGTGGGTCGATGGACAAGGCGGCTCATCCCTGAGATTACACCGTGAGTAAGACGAGGATACGGTGAAATGGACCATTACTTGACACAATTTTTCTGTGGACATGGTGTATTTAATTATTATTTAAATAAAATAGGCAGAAGGGAAGAAACAACCTGTATGTATTGTGACCAACTTGACGATGCGGAACACACTTTTTTCATGTGTGACAGGTGGGCCATCTTGAGATTTAATCAGAACATCATGGATTAACACCTGACACGGTACACAGTAGCAGGTTATGTTAGGCAGATTCTAACCCAGAAATATGTTGATGAAAGAAGCCAATGATATTAGTATAGACTAGGGTAGGAAGGACAGCCTCAGCGGGGAGGGCCGACATGCCGCGGTGTGTCGGTTCCAATGAGCCGCTGGGGACTCCAGGGGCTCTTAGTTAGGAATATTGGAGAAGAAAGATCAGTGAAAAGACCCGACACCACGCCACGACAAACCAGGTATGGCGTGGTGTCAGAAATGGGCAAATCTAAATAAGGAACTCTCAAAAGAGCTGAACCGGTGGGCCGACCTGTCATGTCGGACCTACAGCCGGTAGGTGGGGAGGCCCATTAGAGTCAAAAGACACTTCCCTGGGTGGCGTAATACCAACAAGTCAAGCTCAGGAGAGTTGAGAGAAAAAATAAATAAATAAAAAATAAAAGGTGGAGGTGGCCTCATCACATGAGGTTCTTCAGTCCGCACCCCACTCCTCCACCACCCTTGTTTTTGTCTGCAGTATACCCGAGACCAGCGTGGACACCTCATCTCATTGCGTCGCTTCCCGGAGCATATATTCCACAGTTGTGTCTGGAGTCAATCATGCCAACCCTATCAGTTGCCGACGTCCCATCCACTTGTCACACTCATAGAATGTATGCTCCACCTGATGAGTGTCCACCTGGCCACAGTACAGATATTCCGACGCAAGCCGTCTCCGGAATTTGTGAAGATATGAACAGTACTCCCCGATTCTCAAAAGAAACTGTGTGAAGTAAGTCACTTCCCCATGTTTCCTTCGGATCCACGGGACCAGGCGTGGTATAAGCCACTTGGTCCAAGCCCCTTTCGTGGAGGCATCCTACGCGTCCTGCCACTCCCTTTCCAGTAGTTGTCGAGCCGCACCCCACGGGGTTCCTTCCCTCATCCTCACCAGTTCCTGAGCCCTGAGCTTGATCGAAGGGACACCATATCCAACGCATCACATCATTCAGCGCATCAGAGCTGGATCACATCCAGCGCATCCCCCCACGGTCCGATAAGCAGCCACCTGAATTACTGCACGGCGCTACAACGATGATAATCAGCTGACGTTACGGTTTCTATCTAACGCCTCAAGCCAGACCGGGACTGCATACATCAAGGCTGACAGCGCTGCGGTCATTATCATCCTCCTCTTCTTTTCTTTTGAGCCTTTTTGAATCATCATTATCCTTCCTAATGCTGCGATTTTTCTCTAGCAGCCGTAACTTCTCTCAGATGGGTGGTGAAGAGTCCAGACCGATCAAATCAAACACCTAAGTATTTGGCAGATCGCTGCTCCACCACCCGAACTCTATCTACTTCTACCGCCATTTGCCGCAGCCGTCTTCTCCCGACAACAGGTAACAGAGCAGTTTACCGGTGGGCAAATTCCATCCCTCCTTCCAGTAGTCATCCGCTTATGTGTAGTATTGTCGCATTAGCAACACCCTCCACCTCATCTTCTGTGTGACCAGCAACTAAAACGCCAGGTCGTCCGATGGGGCGACCACTTCCGCCCCCTTAGAGAGTGCCATTCTCAGGAGGTCGTCGTACAGGTTTCACAGTAGAGGTCCTAGCACTGACCCTGTGGTAGCCCACACGTCATTCGAAATCAAAAGCGCCGTCTTCCGTCTTTGCTACCACTGGCCGATCATGGAGGTAGCTGTTAACAATTGCTACAAGATGGTCGTTTAGGACCCTGTTCCTATGTGCCTCCACAATCACCCTCCAGGGGACGCTGTTGAATGCGTTATTGACATCCAACAGCATCACTAGGGGGATTTGCTGTCGGCGCCGGCTGCCGGCCGCACGCTCTCTGGTCCAGGCGACAACCGCTTTGACTGCGTCCACGGTGGACTTCCCCTTACCAAAACCGAACTGTTTTGGAGCTAGCTCTCCTCCTGCGCCGATCTCATTCCAAAGTCTGTCTACTATCAGTCGTTCGTACATTTTGGCCAGCTCATTTAAAGGCAAATTGGCCGATATCTGGCTTCTCCTGTTTCCGTAAGCCCAGGCTTGGGGATAAGGACCAATTTGGCCTTTTTCCAGTTAAGGGGAAATGCCAACGGCCTCATTCAGGGTATCTAGTACTGCCCAAGGGGGTTCCTCTACCAGAGCTGTTATCACCATACCCGGGACCCCGTCAAGTCCCGGACTCTTCCTGACGCTGATTTATTTGGCAGCGTTATCCAGTTCGTCTTGGTAGAAGGCCTGGGAGCCACGCATTGAATCTCCTCCTAATCTAGATCGGAGAATGGGAAGTTTCGTGTCCTGTACTGACCAGACTCTCGCTTTGAAGAAATTACAATGCACTGGTAGATTTTATAAATTGAACAGGCTTTAATTTTTATTTATCATTATTATTCTCATAAGTATGATTTTAATGAATACAGGGTCCAAGACACAGAGCTCTCTGGTTAGTCCAAAAGGGCGAGCGAAGCGAGCCATGACCGGCTAAATATCCCCTGACTATGACGGGAAACGCAAGAAATATGGATAGCGCAGGTGTAGCCGCTACGGGAATGCTGGCCAGGGTATTTAACACATTTTTCTTTATCTTTATTGAGTTTTTTTGTCACGTTATATTGGATTACTTCAATTCATTAATAAGATGGATTGGTCTGACAAGATTGTTCAATTTTCTTATCTTCGTTTTTGTTTTCTTTATTTAAGCGTCGGGCAGCAATTCGTTGTTTATTCCTTCTACATTTTTAATAAAAGTTTATTTACTGTTTTATTGGAATATAATAAAAATCTAAAAACAATGTTCTTGATTAACTAATTTTTATTTATAAAAAAATAAATTTGGTATTAAAAAAATATTGCGGGTAAAGCCGCATTGACCTCGCGGGCGAAGCCGCGACGAGGCACGCTAGTTTATCTATGAAGCAACTTGTCCTGACTGACTGGCTGATTCAACAACCAAAAAAAATGAGTTTAAACACAGCGGGTTCCAAAGAGCAGAGCCTCCTGACTAGAAGAGAAGTGCGAGCCTTGACTAGTTAGATATCTCCTGACCGCAACGGGAATCGCAAGTAACCATCTAGCGCGGCGAAGCCGCGATGGGGATATATATATATAAAGAACCTTCAAATAATATTGATAATAACAAAAATTACACACATAAAAATAAAGTAATTGTCACTTTGTATTAAGAAAAAAAAAATCTGACAACAAAGTTGTAATATTTTCCTGGCAAAGGTTATTTATTTTTATATAGCAGAAAAATAATTTATACATGAAAAAATTTACCTAAGGTTTATTTTTTGGCATGAGGGTAATTTATGATTAGTTTATTGAGTTTATTAGTTTATTTTGGTAATTTATAAGTATTATTGTAAAATTATCGTTATACGAGTATGTTTAAATAAGACACAAAAGTTTTAAAAATCGGTATTTTTTAAGTTTCGTTTGCTCCCCCATTTCCAAAATCATCTTCCAAGAATATTTAAAAATATTTCTCCGTTTACTATGTCAAATGGAAGAAACTAAAAAAATCCCACTAAAAAAAATGTACAACCAAAAAGACGTTACCTACGATTTTTTTTATGGATGCGGGTAAATTATGGAGAGATTTTATTGTAATACTAGCTCCCCATTGCAGCTTCGTCCGCACTATATGATAGGTTGCGTTTCCCGTAGCGGTCAGTCTTTTTATTTTATGTATATTAGTCAAGTAACCGGAGGCAGGTGCAGCCAGTCACACCTACAGTAACGGTGGGAGTGGCTGGGTTGATTTAAGGCTTATATTTAAACTTTTAATAATATTAAACATTTAAATAAACCAAAAAAGGTTTTATAAAAAAAAATCTATATTTTTAAACTTCCCCACCCCACCAAAATATTGCCCCAAAGTTTTTTCTGTTTTATTTTGGGTCGCTTGCATTACTACTATACCTAGAAAGACGTAAAAAAACCGTTTAAAAACTATACAATAAATAAAAAGATAGCTTTTTTGATTTTTGAAGAAGGGGTATTTTAGGACAATTTTTTTTTTTAATGAAAAGTAAGCATGCAGACATCTTAAAATAAAGTAGAGTTATGTTTGAAAACTTTTGGGATAATTGAAATTTTTGAGATAATATACCCTTCCTCGCCACCATTGGAGATACTGGACCCCAAAATTTTACCAAAATATTTCCACATATACCTGAGTGTACTATATTTCATCAAAATCGGTTTATCCAGTCAAAAGTTAATAAGCTTCAAACACGCAAACACACGTACATATGTAAATACGTACGTACAAACATTACCCCATTTTTGTTTTTTTAGGATTTCTGGGTCAAGAAACGCAAAAAACCCATACCCCATTTATAAACTGATTAACATACTATCCTTCTTGCAACGTAGTTCTAGAGCTATGATGTCAGGAAAGTAAAAAAGTTTTAGTATACGCCAATAAATAAAATAATGTATGATTTATATATATATATATATATATTTTTTTTTTGTTATAATTTTCACAGTTTTTGAGAAATTATAAAAAGAAAAAAAGTGAAAATGTAATAGAAAAGAAATTCCGCGCAAGGTAATATAATAGAATGTGTTGTTATTTAACTGAATGGCACATCAGAATTTTTTTTAAATTTATAAAGTTAATATACATATGTTATTATTTCATCTTTTTCTAAGGAAAAATTTAAGAAACTAATTTTTATTCGAAATAAATTTTATTATCTTCATTCTAATAATTATTCAGATAGAATCAAGTGTTTTACAAAAGAAAGGAAAATCTTATTATTTCAGCCTCATTAATATTAAATGTCATATTTAAGTGCATTTCCTTTCATAAGATTGAAGTCATTTAAAATAAAATAATTCTCAAAAATAATTTTTCTATATCTTTAAATCATATACATTCGTAAGAATTTCGTCGGTCAAAGTCAACGAACTACGTTTACAGTTCTAAACATGACCTTACACAACAGTGAAATGAAAATGGGGCAAAAAATAAGCGTGCCTTAAAAAGGAAATGCGAATTCATTTCCTTTTTACTTTTTTTTTAAAATTTAAATATATTGATTTATTAATAATTGTCAATTTCTGATTGTAAAAAATGTTTTATGGTAAATAATAATTCAATAATAACAATAAAAAAAAGAAGAAATAAAAAAGAAGTTATTAGTGACGTAAAATTTTATGTACTCTTAAAAATATGTATATGTAATTTAATATGGGTACAAGGAAGTCATATGGTGTCCACATCAAATCTGGTGAAAGTTCCGGTTATTTAACATTAATTGAAAATTATAACTTGGAATCGTATTATTTTTGGTTTTTCTTAGCAAAATTTTCTAAAAATCGTATATTTATTTAAAAAAATAATAATTTTATTTAATTATTTGGCAGAAAAATAAAATACATTTTTGAATTGTATTCAATTTAAAGTGATCGTTGAAAACATTTTTCACTTGTGCGTAAAGATTATCGTCAAGTAAAGTTCATTGCAGTAATCGATCGATGCACGTTATCGTCCTATTTAATTCATTAATTTTGCATCTATGCAAAATGTTTTTAACAATTAATTACTTACAGGTAATATATACTAACTGTAATAATGCTAATTGTATAAATAAAGTTCATGTTTTTTAAAGACAGATCTCGTTGAGTTTAAAACTTAATTTGTGCGTGAATAGGTAACACTTGAATTGCATATACACTAAAATGTGTATTTGTAATTTAACAGGCGTACAAGGATGTCATGTGGACCCACCTAGTCTAGTGGTGGTCTAGTGGTGAACGCGTTTTCGCAAATCAGCTGATTTCGAAGTTGAGAGGTCCAACGTTCCAATCGTAGTAAAGGTAGTTAATTTTATACGGACTTGAATACTAGATCGTGGATACCGGTGTTCTTTGGTGGTTGGGTTTCAATTAACCACACGTTTCAGAAACGATAGACCTGAGACTGTATAAGACTACACTTCACTTACACTCATTTATATAATCCTCATTCATCCTCTGAAGTAATACTTGAGGGTAATTCCCGGAGGCTAAACAGGAAAAATAAGAAATAAAAGGAAGTCATGTAGTGTCCACGTCAGACTTTTTCCTTGGATATGCCTTCAAGGACTACATAAATATTATTTCATGCTGTTTTTTCCTTTTTCCCCAGAAGGTCTTTATTTTGGCCTGTTTAGCTTTTATTTTTTCTGTCCATTCGTCTCTGTAGAGTTTTTCTATTCACCTACAGGAACGCTTAATTAAAAAATTATCTTTCTGTATTCTTTTCGATCTGCACAGTCTTTTTCTCTAATGTTAAATATTTAGAGCCACCTCTGTTCTTTCATCTGTTTAACATAGACACCTCTACCTTTGTAGTTCCAGAGTTTATTGATAAATCTGTTTGTTTAGGCCTTGATTGGTTCATTCGGACCACGTGTCCATAGTATTTTAGTTGTCGTTTTCTTGTTACTATCAAATCTTCAATTTCATCGTAACTTTTTATTTGATCTCAATATGTGATCTTCTTGTGTTCTTCTTGAACAATAAATCCATTTTATAATTTTTCTTTCTATTTTCAAAAAATGTTCTATTCCAGTTGTATTTGTAGTTTCGATGCCGTACAAGATGACTGGTCTTACAACTGTCCTAAACCAATGTCTTAATTTTGCATTTATAGAAAAATTTTTTTTATTGTAAATATTTTCTGTGTAAGTTTAGTTGTTTTAATTTTTGTGTTTTTTGGTTTCAATTACTAGTTTACCTATTCTGTTTGTATTAGATATTTCTCCAAGATATTTAAAATTGTCCGCGATCTTAATTTTCCTATATTTTGTTTCTATTGTCTTTTTGGGATTTACTGGCATTTGTCATCACCTCTGTCTTTCAAAAACGAGATCTTCGAGCCTGTTTTTGAAGTTATTTCTTTCAATTGGTTAATTTAGTTCATAGCTTCTTGTTCTGATTTTGTAGAGTGCTAAGTTTAGCAATAGCTAGACATTCAATCTTGTCGATTCTTTGTTCCTATGTTTGCACTTGGGTCATTATTTTCCTAGAAGGCTTTCATGACTTTTTCTAAAACCAAGTTGAAAAGCATTGATGAAAGACCATTTCCTTGTCTTCGTTTTGTTTTTATTTGGAACGGCTTACTAACTTAAAAATTTTGAAATTTAACTTAGGATTTAGCGTTGGTTAAAGTAAATTTTAATTAAATTTATGGTTTTTTGGTCAGCTTTGTGTTCTTTTAATGAGTCAAATATGGTTTCTGTATCTACTGAATCGTAAGTTTTTTAAATTAATAAATGAATTAAAAATATCTTTTGGCCTTGTGTTATTTTATTTTAATAACATTTTTAGGCTGAAGATTTTTCTATACAAGATCTATTTCTTTTGAATCCACCTTGATATTCGCCAAGCTTTGAGTCCATCTGTGGTTCAAGTACGTTAATATGTAGTTAGGAAAATATTTTATAGGTGACAGGTAATAGTGAGATTCCTCTGTAGTTATTGAACTCGGTTTGTGAACCTTTCTTATGCAATGTATGAATTAATGCTACAATCCAATCAACTAGAATTTTTTCTTCTGTCCAAATTTTCTGGAAGAAATTAGTTTTTTCTGTTATGAATTTTTTCATCTGCAAGCTTCCATAATTCTGCGATTATACCATCCTCACCTGATGCTTTGTTGTTTTTGAGCGAGCTGATCACATTTTTAATTCTTTCCTTGACTGGTGGATTAGAGTCAGGATTCCGTGTTGTGAAGGTTAAGTTCAGTTATTCTTTGGGTTTTTCTCATTTTAATAACTTTTTAAAGTTGTCAGTCAGGATCTCACAATTTTCCTTATTGTTCAAGGCTAGTGTACCATTTTCTCTTTTAAGATTAATGCTAGAAGCAGAGTAATCGTTTATTTTATTCTTAAACGCCCTTTTTTTTTTTTTTTTTGTTTAACCTCCGGGTCCGCAGTCAAGCAATTCTTTCCGCAGAGGATGAGGAGTGTTTTGTAGCGTATGTGAAAAATGCCATGCCTGACCGGGATTCGAACCCAGGACCTCCGGGTGAAAAGCCGAGACGCTACCACTCGTGCCACGGAGGCCAGCTATTCTTAAATGCTCTGTAAAATAGTCTTTTATCGTTTTTTTTTTTTAAATTTTCTTCCACTTCCCTTATTCATCATGTGTTTTTCCCTAATTCTCCTTAGTGATTGGTGTGCAATTTTTTATTAATTTTTTGGACTCTTTTAGATTTTCTGGAGTTTTCTTTTTATTCTATTTTTTCCTGGCTAGAAGCCTTTCTTTAATTGCATTTTCATATTCTTTGTTCTACCAGGCGCGTTTTTGTGAAAGTTTAACGGTGCAGTTTCTTGAGCAAGTTTAATTAAATTTTGAGTGACTGTTCCGTTTCACGTCGAGCCGTCCGGTGCTGCGATCTAGTGGGTGCTGGCGCTAACCGGAAGGTGAGGCTCCTACTAGTATTCTACCTAAGGATCCAGCCCAGTGCGGTCGCATTATTCATTTCGTCCGGATGGACAATTACTTTTAGTTATATTCTACGTCAGTATCCCGCACAGTGCGGTCGTGTTTTCATTTCAGTCCAAGGGGACACATAGTTTCTTGATAATGTTCAAGTTCAATTACAACTAAAGTGTCATACATTCTTAAGTTTAATGTAACTATTTTAATTCAATTAAAATGTCGAGGATGACAACAAATAAAATATATCGATTCAAGAAGAACGTAGCGTTGCTTCATTTCATCATCTAACATTTCATAAAAAAATACAGTCCACACTAGCTCTAAATTCTACCAGTGACATCGTTCCATTTTTTAGGTGTGATTAGGGTATTTTGAAATTCTATCTTCTTTAGATATATTTGTGAGGATTTCTTTATTATTTTTCAGGATTTTGACGTTCATGTTATTTTTCTTTTTATAAGGGATAAAACTTATCTTGATTTGGAGATATAACGATCTGAGGTTGCATTATATTTTCTCTGACCTTGAAATTTTGAATATTTTTGAGGCAATTTCCAGAGATGGCTACATAATCAAGTTGAAATTCACCAAACATTGAATTTGGGGAAACCCAAGTTTTCTTTTTGCTAGGCTTGGCTTTACAGAGTGTTTATTTAACGTGATATTTAACTTAGGCGTACACAGAATTTGATTAATCTTTCATCATTCTTGTTTGTTCACTTGCGAGCTGAATATTTTTACCAATTATATTTATTAAAAACAAAAGAGAACAAAACTTAACAGAAAAATGTTATCAATATGTAAAAAATAACTGAACAGCTTTTAGGAGTTTAAAAACACTTAACTGTATGCTTCGAAATTAATTTGAATACTACTCATTGCTGTGATAAAACTGTGATAAGTAGTTTAATAATTAAAAAAAAAAAATTTTTATAGTCGCATCAACAATTAAAATCATTAGCGACTTATCAATGTAATGTAAATGTACCGGTATATTTTTAGTCTTGAACAAACTCAGGTCAATTACTCCTGAGGTGTATGGTTAATTGAAACCCAACCACCAAAGAAGACCAGTATCGACGATCTAGTATTGAAATACTAATTAAAGTAACTACTTTTATTAGGATTTGAAACTGAGAACTTCGAACGACGAGTTTACCACTAGACCAGCCCGTTGGGATTTTTTTTTCTTTTTAATTAACTAATTACATAATAATTTAAAGAAAGCAAACAGAATTGTAAATAAATCACGCATATTATGAAAAAAGAGTTACTGTGAATAATTTAAAAATAATTTTTCACTTCAATTATTTTTAATAAAAATTAACGAAAGTAACAGTTCATTTTTTTTTTAATTGTATATTAAAAGAAAATTAAGCAGTATAGTTTTTAATTATTATACAAAATAATATACCAAGTTACGTTGCGAGGTTACATTTCTTCAAGGTGATTCAATAATTAATATATTATATCACCGTTAAATTCTTTTATAATATAATATGATACACGGTAACAACTTGTATCTTTTAGTAACTTACTGACCTCTAATAAAATATTTTTTTTGTTAAGTCCACTTTTTGCATGTAACAGTCTATCAAGGAAAAAAGAAGTTATTTTTTAACTATTCTAATTAAGGGTTACACCATACCGTTTAGGTTCATTGATATCGACTATACATTACCTTAAAACTTGTTTTCACGAGTCGGTAATTATTTCATAACACTAATGAAAGTTTATTCTTTTGTTCTGTCCTCACACTGGATAACTATGAGGTTTTCTTTTGTGTAAAAAAAAAATACTCATATCTTTTTGAGGAAATGCGTTTATTTACTACAAATTTGTCGCGGTAAGTTCAATGCATTCAGTATATAATTAATTAGTAATAATCGATAAATTGTTTTATACCCTCCTTTATCGTACTCTGATCTTAATGTTACCGGCATATTTACTTTTTATAATTTAAATAGTCAAGGTTAAATAGACAAGTACCTATTTCAATCTGGTTAATATTTATTCGAATGAATTAAGATTTAAAAACGAAAAAAATGAATAAATTATATTAAAACGTAGAAGTAGTATTAGAAAAAAGTAATCGTATAAATGTTAAACTTTTTGATTTTTAGTTTAATGCCAAATAGGTAACAATATTTTTTGGTGTCTGTAAACTAATTGTTAGTAATAAAGTTGATAGATTATTAAAACGGTGATAATTCAGGAAACCACCATTAAAAAATCCCTTTCGGCACGCTGGAAGATGGAGAGATGGATGGAGAGATGGATGGATGGAGAGAAAAATTTTCACCTTAAAGTTAAGAAAAAGTTCAAATTTACTCAATACGACAATGGTTGTTGCATATGAAAAAAAATTTCACATGTTTACCATACGACAAGCCCCATCTTCTTACAATTCCAGCAATATTTTGGTCATCCCATGCCGTAAGGGTTGGTCATATATATTTAATTTAGACAAGAATCGACTACGCATGGTCTAATGCAGTTTAGCAGACGTCTTTTCAGCAGAATGTAAGAAATTTTCATATTAGCAGACATAGCAGAAATATGTCCGAAAAGGAAGAAGGAAGTTATTTTTTTCCGCAATCGGCAATCCCCGACGGGGAGTCTTATTCTTTAAGACTTTGGGGTTTGGCGTCGCCACAGCCCTAGACTATGCAGCTTTTCTTCCTATTACACCCCGAGCTAGTGAACGATTTTACACTATACACATTCACTAAATCAAGAACACTACAAAAATTACAACATACCCTTACATAACTTCTTTTCCTTTTTTTTTAACCTCCGGGTCCGCAGTTAAGCATTTTTTCCGCAGAGGATGTGATGAATGCTTTGTAGCGTGTGTGAAAAATGCCTGACCGGGATTCGAGCCCAGGACCTCCGGGTGAAAGGCCGAGACGCTACCACTCGCGCTACGGAGGCCGACTACCCTTACATAACTACACAACAATGTCCTATACTGTTTCTTAGTACACTAACACTTGGTGGTGTTGCGACACCTAACAAATTTCAACCGTAACCCAAAGTGAAAATATCGTGCCATATGATAAATGGCTGTACGTAATAAGTCTCAAATTATGTTTTCTGGGCACTAGGGTGAACCCAGTTGTATGAAGCCCTAGCTCCAGTACGTGTGCGCTCTGCTAGAGTAGTCCGTTATATCGGCGGTACTCGTGGAAACCAACTGTCTGCCCAATAAATATTCCTGCGGTGGTTGTTGGTCCACTTGTAAAAACCAACAAACCCGGGAGTTGTAAGAGGTTTTGAACGACTTTGTCGGCCGAAGATTTACCATGTAATAAGGAAACGAATAAAGTTAGAAAGCGTGTTCAATTTTCATGTGCAAGGTTTCTTGTAGTGAGGTGCAATGAGGAAGGTAAATCCTTTACTAAGGTTTTCCCTTCTTTACGGAATAAAAGTAAGTGCCTCATAACAGCCTATGAGAAGCTTAGAAGTTAGAAGCCTTGTCCTGAGGATTGAAGTATACAGTGAGGAGCAATGTAGAAAACACTTAGCCCTTAAGAATATTGGGAAAGATGAAGTGATAGTGGAGACACATAAGACGCTAAATTTCAGCAAGGGAAGTCTTTTGTCGTGACTTGGCTGACGTTGATTTAACTGAAATATCAAAAAAGCTATTGCCGCAATCAGTGACTTCTGTGCAGAAAATTGAGGAAGGAGAATGGTGTTGATGAGCCAACATCTTCACTTATTCTAACCTTTTCTGCTCCAACTGTTCCTGAGAGAATAATTATTGGCTAACTCTTTGTCCGTGTGCGACCATACATAGACGCTGCTTTCAGTGTCAGGGTTTTGGTCATAACAAAATTGGTTGCACCAAGAAATATATTAACTGTAAGGGTTCATATTTGGCGATATCTTGAGAATGCCCGTTTATAAGGAAGAACAGGCTATATTAAGGATTTATATTGAACAAAACGTATCCTTTCCTGTGGCTAGTAGGGAATATAAAAATTCACTCAACATGAGAAATCCTGTAACGCCCGGTGTTAGTTTTTCCAGGCTCTCTGTAACAATGTGCAAAAGTAGAAAGAGTGTGCATCGTGCAAAAAACTAACCAAATTGGTCAAGGCTTTTTCAGACCACGTAAAATCCCTCACCTTCACTATTTCAGAGGTGATTACTGACAAGAAGAAGGATAGCTTTGGTGGACAGACCGAAAATAGTGCACCGAAAACTACTTCAGCTGATACACCACCAAATAAAACTCCCATTGCACCATAACACAGAAAACTACTAAGATCCCAAAGAAGGAATCTATAAAAAAATTCGTCGTCTGGAAAGGTATATCCGGCCTCCCAGGCTTCCAAATCCCCTCCGCCATCTCGAGTTCTCTTCGAGGATTCGGAGGCGGATGAAGTGCTCGAAGAATCAAGGCACTTCTTAAATGTTATAAAATCCAAAAAGAAAAACCGGATGTATTTGATAAGTAATCTGCATGCAAAGGTGATAACAGGAAAATGTTTTTTATGGGTACAAACATTATTCACTGGAGTGTTTCCTGTCTCCGTTTTCCCCTTGAGGATTTGGTTTGCTTGGCATTTCTCCCGCCACCACCCCATTCGGTCGCCCTAGAGCATAAGACCGAACGTCTGTGCCACAAACGGCTACTCAGCCTCGAACAGTTTAGCGACTAGTATTCTAACATAGCTCCTAGAACTTACCTAACAGCGTGAGTGGACTAAGCGCGGTGCCATAAACCATCGGCTTACGTGTCCCAACCGCTCACTTGCTAAAATGGGTAGGCGCACCCGTCAACTACTAAAAATATATATGAAAACTATAATAAAATGTATATCTTCTAGGCAGCAATTCGCTGCCACGCCTAGGTCGCTGAATGCCAGCAAATCCCCTTGAGGATATCGAAATCCTTATAAAGGAAGAAAATCCTTTAATACTGTGTTTGCAGGAAACACACCTCCTTTACCAGGATTATATGTCTTTTTGCGGTTACATCTAAGAAAAATGAGCCACCAAACTGAGGGCAGAGGACGTAAAGGTGTGCCTGTTTACCTGAGAGAAAATTTATTAGCCACGCATATTCCGATGGCGAAACAACTTTGCAGTCTCAGTGAAGATATTGGCGGTATTTAAGTTGAATATCTGCAACTTATATCTTCCGCCGAATTTCGATATCCATGAAGACGATCTGTCCAGTCTGTTTTCAGAGATTCCTTTAATAATTGGGGATTTCAATACCCATTAATATTCATCATCATGTTCTTTCCGAGGCACTATAGTTAGATCGATTGAGGCAGGACTTAAATCTTTGCTTATTGAATTATGGGTCGTACACGTTAATGACATCTTCAAGTATATTTTCGTGCATCGATCTGTCCTTGTGTTGAGAATCTCTACTCACTGGTGCGTTTCCAAAAATCTTCTTTGGAAGCAATCACAGCCGGTCGTTATTACAGTCGGTAATACTGAGCTTTACGATATTACATTTTTTGAGATGAATTTCATTAGTCCTGATGTCCTATAAAGGGGGTTAAAAATACGGTGACAAATGTTCGGATCTGCCTTAGGAACATGGTGGATATTTCCAACACTTGCTGTAACACATTAACATTTGCGCATAACTACATTCCACGAATCAAATCAGTTGTGAATATCTATGTATTATAGCCCATAATGGAATTTTAGCTTATAGTATCACAATGTGCACAATAAAATCATCACTACACATCATCTTAATGGTACCATCGTAATTGCTGAAACTATACTGATGTACATCTACAACTTGCTTGGTAAGAGGTAAAAATATAAATTAAAAAATACACACACACGCAGGCGCGCGCACACATAAACACACACACACACATAAATGAATTTATATTGTACGAGCATATTTCAACTAAACTTTAAGTTTTATAACAGTTATTTAACTATACAATCAATTGATATTCTGTCAGCCGGTTACCTTGATAACTCCAGGAAATATTATACACTAAATAAGTCTTATGCAGGCTGCTGTCTGCATAATTCTAGGAACAGACTCTGACCTTATGTACTAAAACAAATTAAAAGGGATTTTTTTTTTATAACTATCATCTACTACCCAAAAGGGTAATAAAAAATACATAAGCATTTTTATTATAATTATGAATATAATCTTGTTTAAATATATTAGATATATCTATAGGAACATGTCCCATAGTATATATATATATCTTTTTTTTTATTAGTACTATAGAACATTAAAAAAAATTTGCTTAAAAAGAAATGGGTTTTAACTGAACTTTCCCAGCATTTTTAAATACTTTCCGGAAAATTTATCTTGCTCCAGTATATTTTAAAATTTTTTACCAGACAATCTTATCGATTTAAAGAAAAATAATAAAAAATAAATTTCAAATTTCTTTATTATACGAATATTGTTATGTTTAGTAACTCAACGTAAACAAATTAAGTTTTGTATATCTATGATTACTTTTTAAGCTATTTAATCAACATAATTTTTCATAAAACTAATTCCATTTGCAATAACAACAAATTTATAATAATAATAATAATAGAGGAACGATGTATACAATTTACTGAACTAATATTTTTAGGGATTTTATTACTACTTCCCAACTCATGGAACAAGGGTTTGAAATATGTTCTTTTTTTAATTATTTCCATGATTTAGAAAAAAAAAAATTTAATTGTCCATAGATGATGGTAAAACAGGAAAACTTTAGAAAAAAATTAAAACTCTAATTCTTAGAAGTGGAAGTGCTTTTAACACTGAAAAAAAAGAAAAAAAATGAGTTGTACTTTCCTGGCATTGATTATTTATTCTTATCTTGAGGAAAAATAATGATATATAAAAAGGTTTTTTTACTTAAATTTTTTTTTACTTTTTTCTGCTTCCCACCCTCAAAATCACCTCCCAAAAACCTTTTCTTGATCTTTCTAAGTTTACTATGTTAAATGGAAGAAACTAAAAAAAAATTCAACTGAAAAGTGAACAACCAATAAAAAGTAACCTTTATTTTTATTTTCCCCCTACACCTCTGGATCGGATCTGTAGTCAAGCACAACTCAATCCAGGAACGTATCCTTGCGACTCTAACGAGCCTTCCTGCCTGCCGGCAGTAGATCCGGCGTGGCAGGTCCGCCCGCCGGTTCTGGATCTTCTTATTTTAATTTTCTACCTCTAATTTCAGAGGGGATGCAACATGGTCCGGCTATGACGTTCCCGAGACTCGGTCTTTTCCCATTCGCCGGGACTCGATCTTTTCTCCATTTCTTTTTTTTGACCCGGGAGGCAGGAGTCCCCGTGCCTCCTCATTGCCGCCCACCCGTGCAAGCATGGACGAACGGCAGCTCAGCAGGGAGCTGTCCTTCCCCCCTTCCACCCGGGCTTTAGTGTGCCTCTCATTCTCTGCAATTCTTTTCTTTCCTCTTTAGAATGTCTGTAATCAGCTTCTCCATGTTTAGCTATTCCCTTAAACTTCAACATGTATGGAACAGCGATTTCCGGTGTCATTCAACCTAGATTACAGTTTAACTTGGCTCCATCCCACCGAGGACATCCAAAGAAGGTATGGTAGCGGATGTCCTGCAGCCCGCAATATACGCAATTCTGGAACATTCTTCTACCAAACCGGTAGAGATATTCCCCAAATTCGCCGTGACCGGAGAGGAACTGTGTGACATGATATCCAACCTCTCCATGTCCTCTCCCCAGCTACGGCTCCAACCTGGGTATGAGTCTGCCCCTCCAGGAACCATTCCTCGCCGTGTTCCACGCCTCCTGCCATTCTTGAGTTAATAGTGCCACCGCATTTTCTTTGGTCATTCCCTCATATTGCCCTTTTCTTTGCAAAGCTCTGAGTCGAATCGGGGGGACCCCAGCGAGTACCCCCACTGCCTCTGCAGACACCGTTCTGTACGCACATGCTATTTTTAGCGAGGCTCTTCGCTGTATCGACATCAAACATCTGATGTGTTTCTTTCTGTTCAAGGCAGCAAACCACGCCGGTATTGCATATAACAACACCAACGTTGCAGCAGACATGAGCAGTCTTCTTTTTCTACTCGAAAGCCCCATCTGGTCCCGATTAATCGGCTCAAGATTCCAACCACACGCTCCGCCTTGCTCGACACTTCTTTAATATGTTTATGGAACATAAACACATGGGACTGCATGGCCACTCGGATCTCATCTACGGTGATGTTAATCTGTCCGATTTTTCGCCGACCGACTACTGCCACGATCTGAGTCTATTGAGGCGCTAACTTCATTTCTTTATTCCCCAGCCAAACACTCACTCGTCGGATCGCTTTGTTACCTTAAAAAGTAACATAAAATTTATTTTTTGGTGAGAGGGTTAAAGTATGATGAAACTGTAATATTATTAAAAGTAAATAAGCTAAAAAAAAGATTATCTTTTTTATTCAAAAAAATCGATATTTCTAAACTATGATTGCCTCTAATACTCCGAAGTATTTTTTGTTGGACCATATACTTCTAAGCTTGACATAAAAAAATTCGGTTAAAACATGCAATAAATAAAAAGATAAATATATTACGATTTTGAAGAAAGGGAAAATTTGGGTGCAAATTTTTTTTTTTTTAAATAGTAAGAAAGAACGTACGCATCTATTGAGCTTAATATAAAGAAGGGTTATTTTTGAAGATACTGATCCCAAACATTACCAATAAAATATTCTATACACCGAAGTGTTTGGGCCAAATTTCATAAAAATCGGTTCATCCAGTCAAAAGTTATTAAGATTCAATTACATATGTACGTACGAATATTACTCCCACGTCTTTTTTTGGGGGATCCTTGGGTTATGAAACGTCGAGAAATAGAAAAAAAAACCATACCCCATTTTTCGACTGATTACCATACTTTCCTTCTTGTAGCATAGCTCTAGAACTATGCTGCCAGGAAAGTAATATTAGTCTTTCAGGGCTAACTCCTTATGTAACTAGTTTGAGAGCCGATTTTGAGATAAAGAAATTTGAAGTAATGAAGCAAATAATAAAAAATGCTATTTCGACCGAAGGAAGAAAACCAAGATGTAGTTAAAGAAGCTATCTTTTCTAATTGCTCTGTTAAATAGAAACCTCTAAAAACTAATTTTAAAATTGCTTAAAACAACCGTTAACTAGAGTACATTTATTCTTTAATTATTATTCGATACTTATGGAAATATTTCTTTTTATTCATTTAATCCTATTATTTTAATAAGGTATTAAAAATATATATCACATTTGCCGTATATATGATTTTGCCGTATGATAATTGATTTTGGTGTTTGATCGTTACCGTAAACATTTTTAATGTACAGAAATTAGTTAACGAGTATTTGACGATTTAACTAATTTTATTAAGATAAATTAAGAAGACTAGACAAAGGATCCAGGGAAGATAATGATTGCCGACTAGATAGGACTAATTAATTACTGTCACACGAAAGAAATTTGAAAATAACTTACGAATAACATCAATGTATGCTCACTCAAATGAAATGATCGGTTATATAACGTCGACATTCTCAATTACAAGTATACTACAATATAGGTGAATGATCGTTCAGATTTGTTCAGACCTTCAACGTCGCTCAAATATTCATGAGAGCTTTGGTCACTAACTCACAAATCTTTGCCGAAAAATGTTCGGAAAATGCTTAAAAGAGATACCATTAAAACGAAGCTAAAAAATTACGAACAGAAAATTTTTTTATCATAAATAAAAAATAAATTTAAAAAATGTATTCTTAATTTTAAAAATAATAGATTACAATCGAATAACAAAATAATCCCTTTCGGCACACCGGAAGGCGGAGGTAGATTTCACCGGTGCTAAATAAAGGGGTAAAAAAGGATTTCCACCTTAAAGTTAAGAAAAACTTCAGATTTAATCAATATGACAATGATTGCATGTGAAAAAATATTTCACATGCTTAGCATACGACAAGCACCATCTTCTTACAATTCCAGCAATATTTTGGTCATTCCTTGCCGTAAAGGTTGGCCATATCAAAAATTGTTTCAGACAAAGGTTTTAGGTAATATTTAGAGGACTAACGATTACTTTAGATCTATTCGATACTGTGGCTATTAAGGGAGATATGAATTTTTTTCTTCGAAACCCCATTTTTTCAACCTCCTGGGCCAATGGTTGGTGATAAAAAAAACCTTTCTTAGATACGTTTTAAACTCTTATCCAAAGAATAGTAGGAAATTTAAACAAATTGGATATTTTACTCAATAAGAAAGTTATAGCAATATTTTTTTTTTAAAAGCCCCCCAGTTTTACTCCAATGGTCCGATTTTGGCCACTAACGAACTCAACTGAGATTTTGGATCGTTTTGAAAGTGACTTGCCCAAAATTACGGCAGTTATTGTGTCAAGAAAGTGAAATATATATATACACACTTTCGAACTGACAGTGGTTTTTGTGGTCTGGGGGATGTGAAACGCGAAGAAATGTAGAAATTTTCCGGAAGTCGAATCATGGTACCCATTAAAATAGGTATCTTTGTTATGAAATCTACCTAAAATAACTCGGTTAGAAATACTATTTATTTATTAAATAATATAAATACTATTTATTCGGTTATTATAATTTAACTGTAATAATTAACACAATGTAATTCTAGTTTAATTTGTATACTAACCCATTATAGAATTAATAATTTTATTTATTAGTTCAGTTGAAAGCATATGTTATTTTACTTTTCTACTTCGCGAACATATTTTCATATACTTAGCACATTTTTATCAGTCTAAAAATTAAAAAAAATTTGATATGATGAAATGTTAATTGTTCTATAGGTTTTGTTCTATCATATATTAAATCTAGTTTAAGCTATACTAGAATGGGTGTAGTGCGATTAATAAATAGATAAATAATTATAAGTTACAGAATGTAATATGTAGTCAGAAATTATTTTATATTTATCATACTTATTTATTGGATTCTGAATAATATATGTCAAATGGTTTTGAATGCGGCATTAATTGGCTAGTTTTTCACCGAAACTCTATCACTAGAAAAGAAAGGCAAACTTTTATACAGATGTAGCAGAACAGTCAAGATCTCTTTTTTAACTTTTAGGAATTCAATAGATTTAAGTACAAGAAATTAATTATTTACATGTTCGTAACATTTTTGGCTTCACTTTTTCTTTTCCTGTTTAGCCTCCGGGAATTACCGATCAGATATAACTTCAGAGGATGAATGAAGATGATATGTATGATTGTAAATGAAGTGTAGTCTTGTACAGTCTCAGTTCAACCATTCCTGAGATGTGTGGTTAATTGAAACCCAACCACCAAAGAACACCGGTATCCGCATTTTTGGCTTCACCAACCAGCCAATAATATACGTTTCATTTTTCTGCGATGTTTTTATTTTCTCCATTCATTTTATGATCTTTCTTGATTTAATACTAGCACTTTAATTCTATTGTTCCTAATAATATGATTCTTTTTATCATTTTTATCAAAGCCTCATTGTCGGACCGTGTGGTTGTTCCTTATTGCCGTTGCTTTGTTCAACCGGCATCACTAGTTTATTTGAGGGAAAGACTCCTGCCTCGCTGCTGTAGAGAGCTACCCGAGAGTTATGGCTGGCCATCAGCCAATTAAAGCTCCAAGCGCTTTAATATTGGTGGACAGGTACTTGCTGGCATTCAGCGAACTAGGCGTGGCAGCGAATTGCTGTCTTGACGACTTAAATTTAATTTATTGAATGTCATATATATTTTAGTAGTTGACGGGCTGCGCCTACCCATTTTAGAATAAATAACAAGTGAGCGGTTGGACATGAAGCAAGTGGTGTGTGGCACCATGCTTAGTTCGCTCACACAATTAGGTTAGTTCTAGGAGCTAGTTAGGACACTGGTCGCTAAACAAATTCGAGGCTCAGTAGCCGTTTGTGGCACAGACATTCGGTCTTATGCTTTAGGTCGACGGAATGGGGTGGTGGCGGGAGAAATGCCTTGCCAATCAAATCAAAATCTTTTTATCATATCATTCATTTCTTCTGATATCAACAATTAATTGCTTAAATTTCTGAATTTACCAAATTTTAAACGAAAATTTAAATCGATAAATAAATTTATTTCATTGTTAGTTATTATTTATAATTCTCCAAATTACTATTAAGAAAATGGTTTAAAAAGTTTCCTGGGTATGATTTGATTAGAATCGAAATTAAAAAAAAAAAAGCTAACCAATTTGTTACATTTTTTACTCAAACTGTCAATGTTATTATACCAACATCTCACGATCCTGACCAGTGGAAACTTTCTAATTAATTCTCTTTACATTTTTTTAAAGGTTATTAATTCACTTTTCGAAGCCGTAGTAACCTTAATATCTTATTCGTTTTTAGATAAACACGCCGATTTTTTGGATAAACACATGATGCCAGATCATCAATTTGGTTTATTTTACTCTACAGCAATTAGATCGAGTTATCGATATTTGATTATCGGGTCTGGAAGAAAGGAAATCTACAAAGAGATATTTCTCGATTTGATTATGCTTGGAATGCCGACATGCAACAGTATATTCATTCGATTCAGAAAAGAAGACACAGTGAATATAACAACATTCTTTATTTTTTTTTTAAGCCTGATGTGGGTTGCTTAGGACTTCTGAAAATAATTATTCAGTTTTCAGATTCGGTTCATTTTATGGATTGTAATTTTTTTTAGAGGTAATATTGCTTCAAGAATTTCAGATTTCTAGGTATTAAAAAAAATCTTGCGATTTTCAAGTAAATAGAAGTGATAGTTACACGATTTATTTTTCTAGCTTAATTTTGATTTTTCAACATTTATTCGGGTAGTTAGTTACCCGGAAAGGACCTCTCAATCGAAATTTCAAAAAAATAGTTCCTATAATAAATTTTTTTAATACTAATTTTTTGTGTTTTAATTTCTATTCCGTGAAATTTTCATCTTAATCTACAACTGATAACTGAAAGTTATTTATTTATTTTTTCTTTTAATAAAAAAAAAAAAAAAAAAACAATATAAAAGTTATGAACGTTGTTTTATTATGAAGTTTTATTATCTTCATGACCGGGTTTTTTTTTCTAAAATCATTCTCAGAAAATAAACGTAGTTAATGTTTTTATTCGGGAGGTGGTTGTGATAATTCAAAATTTAAAAGTGTTTCTTACGAAGGTAGTTTAAAATGAATATTATTATATCATTTTTATCCATTGAAATATTTTTCTAATATGTGTCCAAAGGATGTAAATAGTAATAATATAGACACGGTTTTTAAGAAGGAGGTGTTTCCCTTGTCGGAAATTTAAAAACTGATTTCTAAAAAGTAGTTTCCTGAAAAAAGTTGTCATAAATGTTTTTTTCATTTTCTTTTTTTTATCTGTTTAAATATTTTGTACAAATTCACTGCTCACAGTTAAAGAGTAGACGACTCTGTAATGGACGACTTTTAAAAGAAATTTATATAACGAGATCACGTTTTTTTTTCTCTTGATGAATGTTTTCCAAACGTTGAACTCCCTTTTCTTAGCGCGCTTAGATTAAATTATGTATGTTAACTATTATTACGTCATAAAAATGCAAAAAATAATTAACGCAAATAATTTATAATAGAAATTTTTTTTTGTTCTACAACCAGTATATTTACAATCGGATCCTTTAGTGGAACCATAATTAAAACGTTTGATAAGAAAAACATGATAAGGGGTTCTTAAGGAACTTCCATAATAAGTCAGTTCATAATAATAGTTATCAATAAGCCAATAATCATTATCAATAAATCTTAAAGTTATCAATAATCTGAAAGTTCATTTAAAAAAATATTTCTGCCAACACTTCCTAGTCCATAAAAACAAAATATTAATAAATAAAAAAACCACTAATAAATAAATAGTCAAACCAAAAAATAAATAAATAAAGTAAACAAGAATAATAATAACAAGGTTTTGGCTTTGTCATTTATCAAACTGTCATTCAGTACCCCTAAAGTTAAGCACATGGAGACGTTTCAACCTTCGGACTTCCCTGATGTTATTAAGCAGATTGATTGCTAAGTGGTTAACGTGATTTTCAAGTCGTTGCTGGTATTTAATACTGCACTGTCTGACAACCTTACGAAATATCAGAACCTCCAGATATTCATGAATCTCATCATTCCGTGGGAACCATGGTGCCTCTGCAATTGCTCTTTTTATTTTGTTCTGGAAGCGTTGTACAATATCTATGTTTCTATTACTTGTTGTTTCCCACAACTACACGCCATAAGTCCAGATTGGTCGTAGGATAACTTTGTAAATCATAAATTTATTGGAGAACGTGAGGCTTGAGTTTCTCCGTAACAGCCAGTGTAGTTCCTTACACTTCGCGTTCAGTTGTTTTCTTTTCATCCTCACGTAACAATTCCAGGTCAAACGCCGAACTAGGTCCTAGGTACCGCACACTTTCTATTTGTGGGATCAAGACATCATCCATTTGCATGGACAGTCACCCTTTCGCATGGCGAATTCATTCTTTGACATTCTTTGATTTATCCTGATTAACGTTAATCTTGTATAGCTTCTGCCATGCGCAGACAAGGTTTAATGCCATTTGCAGCTCCCGCGAGGTTAGGTGAGGATCTTCGTTACCGGCAAGGATAGCAGTGCCATCGGCAAATGTAGCGAGGATGCAATCTTCCATGGCCGGAAGGTCCAGTGAGAATCCGGAATATAATACAGGACATAGTACGGAGCCCTGAGGAACACCGACCTAATGTCAAAGAATTTCGATAACTCATCATTACATCGTACCTGAGAGAAACGTCCCTCAAGATAATGCCGTAAGACAAGGTAGTAGGGTTGAGGAAGTTTTAATTTTACCTTATAGAGTAAGCCAGGCAACCATACCTTATCAAAGGCCAGTTAAATGCGTAAGAATGCCGCCGAGCAGAATTTCCTTTCCTCCAGACATCCACTGATGATCTTGACGACTCTATGGGATTGTTCAATGGCCGTACCTGAACCCAAATTGGTGGTCAGGAATTACCTCTTCACCCGCCAAAACTGTCCTAAGCCTGCAAAGTAACAACTTTTCAAATAATTTAGATATGACCGGTTAGAGGCTAATTGGCCTGTAAGAAGAAACCTCGTATGCAGGCTTCCCTGGTTTCAAGATAATTACCACTTACGATACCTTCCATTCCTCTGGAAAGAAAGACGTCCGCAGGGCAGCGTTAAAGAGATCCTTAAATCCTTAATTATGTGATGGCTTTAAGGTAGCATGACAAGCATTTTGTGCGTCACTAAGTCAAAACCAGGGGCTTGACTGGGATTGGGAAAGCTGGCATTAGGCTCTCTATGAAGTCTTTAATATCCTCGCCACTAGGACCCTCTTCAACATGAGGTTGAAATGTTTCGCCTAAGTGTGAAGCAAATAGATCGCCTTTTTCTTTGTCAGTCCTCAAGATTTCCGATGTATTCCTTGAATGTTTCGTCCTTCAAAAACTTTCTCAGCCTCCGCGCAGCTCTATTAAGAAGTATTCTGTCTTCTGGCCTCCTGAATCGCTGCCAATTTCGTCTGAGACGCCGTTTTGAGCCAATTAGATTTGTCACTTCTCTTGGATAGGTATTGTCTCTGGTCGAAGGTACATCTTCAGGTGCAGATCGTCATGCACCTTCCCGCATGATTGACGTTAGAAAATATGTTGCGTAGTCAATATCCTCAGGGGTATTGGGAGGATTAGGTCTATCAGTTTCTTCTCGATCCAGTCCTGATAAGAGACCCAGACTGTTAGTTTCGTATGCAGGATAGGCCTCCTTTTCCTCTTCAACACCGTCGTTCTCACTGTAAGTAAAACGGGCGGTTGCTTCGACGTTGAATCATAGCTGTTTTCTACCAGTGTGTATGTAGATGATATACCTGAAGTGACAAAAAGTCAAGTAAGTCCGAGATCTTTGTTAGGTTCGTAGGCCAGTTTGTTGGCTGGAATCCCGAAACTACGTCCAGGCATAGATTTTGAACATATCTTCTCAACAACCTTCATCTGCTGGTTGTCAACTCCGAACCCCATAACGGGTCTTTCGCGTTACAGTCCCCTTTAGCGATAAACCTAGAACCTAATGTTGCAATATATTCGGAGATCAACTCGTTAGTTATAGTATGGCGCGGAGGACAGTACACTGTGGACAGTCTTATAGGTCCCAACCAGCCTGTAACTTCAACCTTGGTTGCCTGAATTTGGTTAGTGCAGAAACCTGGAAGTTGAGATGCCTCAGTGAATTCTTAATCGATATCGCAGTTCTCTATGGGCTCTTCCTTCTGGGTAATTTGTTATATACACTGAGAAACCTTGAGACATAAGGTAATTCCGGTCTGCAAAGTGCGTCACTTATACTAGAGTTCCGTCTAGAGAATTGGTAATTGCCATAATTTATAGTTCTTCCCGCCTAGAAATTAAGCCGTTAATGTTCCATGTAAAGATCCGGAGAAAACAGATTTTTGAGAGTACCTGAGTAAGCAAGGTTATTAGAATTCCAATCTATTGAACTAGGAAATTTATATTTAAAAAAGCTTGTCTTCTAACCTGTCTACATTATTTTCATCATTACGGCCAGCTGCCGCTGCATACGTTCGATGGAGAGACTCAGGCTTTGCGCCAACGATCCCAGGTGCTCCACTCCCAACGTAGGAAAATTTTTACCATTAACCGTGAAACCGGTTGCCCTACGGCTAGCGGATTCGACTGTCGGAACAACCTGTGAGTTCCAAATCGCCCTTTGCCTTCGTTTCCGACTGGTCGGAACTGACATAAAGGACGGACTGACATAAAGCACAGGTTGCAGGAGTGCTCCTGTCCTTCCTGGAACAATCAGTATCAACTATCATGTGGCCTTCCCCACACTTTACACAGCGGAAGGGCCTCGTGCAATTGTTTTTGTGTGCTCGTGCTACTGTCATCTCATGCACTACACGATGTTTCGAACGACACGCTGCAATTGTATTTTAACTCAAATATAGTTTTACTGTTCTTCTACGGCTGTAGGTTCACGAAAAATGTTAATGTAGGTTCTTTAGTTACTCTGTGGCGTGCACTTATTAAGTCCTTCACCCTATACCCGTGGCCTCCAATTTCTTTCTCGATCAACTCCAGTGGAACGAGTGACGCAGGTTCTTAATCACGACACGAAAGGCTCGCTGATCCTTTCTAGTGAAGGTATTAAACCATGTTCTCGGAACTATATTTATGATCTTCTTGTACGTTTCGATAGTTTTAGAAATTATTCTAAGTTTTTTACCACCTACCAGGCGAATATTGTAATCTTCCTTACACACAACCGTTTCAAACCGTTCATATAACCTTAGAAAATCATTTATCCCGTAAAGTACAATAGGTGGGGGCTTGACTGATTCCGTTTGGTTCGTAATATTCTTATCCTCTAACGGAAGGCCACTAAATCTATTTGATATGGATAATCCACCATTGTTAGGATTATGGATAGCAGTTTTGTTTTTTTCGGCATAGTTATGGTCCTTCACTGACTAGAAGTAGGTTGGGATATCATAATTGCACTGTTGTTATCGCTTGAATTACTGGATAAATTGTTTGCTACATCATCTCTAAGTTTTCTACGATCTACCCTCCTCGGATCTCTATTCGATGACGTTAATGGACCACGTTTTTATGACGTTATTTTATAGCCGCCACAATCAGATGCCTCTTCATTGATCATATCAGCTGATAGTAACTGATCTACGTTGCATTCCTCTATGAGTTAGGTTAACCTAACCAAAGATATTAAAAAGATAGTCTGAAATGACGTATAAATAAGTATACCTTACAAAAAGAAGTTTTTGTGTTCTCTCCCAAATGTGCAACAAGGTCCGCAATAATCTAGTACAAATATCTATTTCACAAATATAATAAACACAGCTACACCATAAAACAACAGCTGATTGAAAATAGAAATGAAAAAATTCATTTGATTTTACAAGCCATTCTGAAACAAAATTGGAATTTCATTAAAAAGTAATATTTCATTATTTTCGTGAATTAACTGTTCACGTTCACGCCAATCGTAAACACGTTTTACATAATTTATTTAACTGTTCTGTACTCGGTAAGAAGTTGAATGATAACATGATTACCGTTATTATTTCGTTAGGCTATTAACCGCACCGCACCCTTTAAATCTTGTAAAATATATAATGACCGTTTAAGCCGTAACATGAAATTATAAAGTATTTTTACTATGCAAGATAAAATTAATATAACTGTTAATCTTTTATCGAACGCGATGAATTATTTTTAGATTTAACGTTCGGATGAAACAACTGTACTACAGTTTCCGCTATCTAATGCAATCTATACATTAAATGTAAATATTTCAACTTTTAATAACGCGTAGTAACTTCAACTTCAACTTTTAATAATGCGGAGTAATAATGCAGGTCATTAAAAATACAGTCTCCAGTTTTTGTATAATAAGTATTTACAACGACTTGAATTTTTAAGACCTTTATATTTATCTTTTGTTTTCATACCAGTTTATTAAATCAGTAGGCGACTATAAATTTATTACCAGTTATAAGTCCATTTTGTTATGTTCATTACTATTATATAAAACTGATTTAAACTGATCAATTGACATGTAATGAAAATGAGAGGAATTTGGTAAATTACGACGTTACAAATAAAAACCCGTTTGTATTGTTTCTACAAATTCTTTTATTTTTATTTTTTGGAATGTTTCAGACATTTTAGATTTGTGTTTTTTATTTTTGTTATTTTGTTTTATTTAAGACAATGAAAATATTGCTTTCAAAAATAAAAATTCTACTTACTAATTTACTTTGAAATAATTTTCCAAGTAAATAAATTTAAAAAAATTGAAAAGATATTGTACTACACATAAAATTGTCACCCGCATGCTCCTGATAAAGGTGAGGTGAACGTTATTCAGTCGAGCAGTTCGATTTGTTTTTAGGGGCATTGTATATGGTGTTTTAAAAGTTACCTTGCAACTAGCTTTTTTAACTTGCATTATTGCGTTGCGAATTTTTTTAAAGATATCTCCAAAGTCTTATTTAAAAAAATACTGTTAATATGATTAAAGCAAACTGAATTACATATGTTTCGTATTTTTCTCTTTTGTTTTTTGTCTAGATAACAATCTCTTCATAGGCTTCCTCTTGCTTCGTTCACTAAAGCAATTAAAGTTAATGAATCATTCACATAGCATGTATAAGGTTTATTAAACGCTGATTTAAAACACAGGCGTTGGCACGATTATATTATAACACTTTTGAATTGGATATCGCTTGATAAATTCATTAGTTTTAATTGCCAGAATGATTGAAGCAAATAAAGACCTACGCCAAAGTTCAATCAACGCAAAAAAAGACTTTACGACCTTATAAACCATAACTAGGAGGGGGAACTGCAGTTGTAGTAAAGAACCTGCTTTTCAATTGTTGTAATTAATTATAAAATACAATGATAAAAAATCATATAACTAAAGTGACGGAAAGATTCATAAAAGATTCCCATTTTTACACGACTACCCGCCCAAAAAGGAGTAATATATATTTAGAATGTATGTATTGTATGTATGTGTGTTTTTTGTTTTTTTAACCTCCGGATCCACGCATTCTTCAGAGGATGAGATCAATGATTTGTAGCGTGTGTGAAAATGCCATGCCTAACCGGGATTCGAACCCGGGACCTCCGGATGAAAGGCCGAGACGCTACCACTCGCGCCACGGAGGCCAGCTATATATCCATGTTTGTTCCATCTTAACACCTCAACAGCTGAACCGATATAAATGTATGACCCCGCGTTGGAATCCTAACGTTACTGGAAGTCTCTTAGGCTATATATATATGCGTTTGTGTATGTATATACAAGTATGTTTAAATAAATTTAAAAAAAATTGAAAACAAATTATACTATAACGAAATTGTCCCTCGCACGCTTTTTAATTATTCTATATTAGTAATTATCCTACATTAAAGAGCAATGATTGTTAGCAGTTTTTTTTTTTGGCAGTCGTGTTTTTTAATTTTAATATTTATCTCTTGTTTAGTAATAGTACAGAGCGAGTCAAAGAAACGGGAAATTTTAAAAGTTGTGTTGGTAGCCGTGGGCGATTGGTACCACTTGATAAGTGGCGCCAGCCTCTCTAACCTAACCTGCCATTTAGTTGTCATAGATCCTTGGAGTGGTGCGCAACGTGCATTTGCTATCAAAGCGTTTTACAAAAACAATGACAGTGTGGAAGGAGCGCGTAGAGAATTTCGCCGTCATTTTAATCTGGGACTGCACAACCGTGTTCCATCAGCACATGCAATTAAAACACGGATATCTAATTTTGTGCTAACCAGTTCGGCAATGAAAAAGAAACCTCCAGGCCGTAATCGAACCGTCCGCACACCACAGAATGTTCAAGCTTTACAAGATGCTGTCACACGAAGTCCACATCGGTCAATCCGTCGTCTCTCAGCATCTTTACAATTGCATAATTCAAGTGTTCGAAGGATTTACAATTCCATCAAGTTCATTTCATACAAGTCGCAGACCGTCCAGGAACTGAAACCGAACGATGCAGTATTCGAGCACAATTCTGTAATGTAATGCTTCAGAAGATAAACGATAACCAAGAGTTGTGGATGTCAGACGAAGCGCATTTCCACCTCAGTAGATTTCTTAACAAGCAAAATTTCAGATACTGGGCACAAGAAAATCCTAGGAAGCTACACCAGCGTCCGTTGCACAGCCAGAAAGTGACCGTGTGGTGTGCTATGTCATCCTACGGTGTTATAGGCCCTTATTTTTTTGAGGATGACAACGGTCTTGCGATTACAGTGACGTCGGTTCGTTACGTAGCCATGCTTGAAACCTTTTTTGTGGAACAACAAAAGAGATTTCCACCGATTCTTAACACAGCCTGGTTTCAACAAGACGGAGCAACGTCACATACTGCACGAATATCGATGGCAGCTGTACGCCGATTGTTTGGACAACGTGTCATTTCACGAAATGGTGACATTAGATGGCCTACCAGATCGCTTGATCTCTCAGCCTGCGATTACTTTTTGTGGGGTCACCTTAAAAGCAAAGTGTTCCACAGTAGACCTGCTGCAACGGAAGAATTGAAGGCAAAGATCCCAGAAGCAATTGCGGAAATTCCAGTTGAGATGTTACGTCAAACCATGAGCAATTTAACGAAGAGACTTTGTGAGTGTTTACGTAGAAGAGGAGGTCACCTGCATGATGTCATCTTTAAAAAATAAACTAAAATGTATGTATTGTAAAATGGCAATATTTGTACAATTACATGAAATAAAATTCTTTTCTAAAAAAACTTTTTCATTAACGTTATTTTATTTTTTTAATTTCCCGTTTCTTTGAATCACCTGTATTTATTTGCCGTGAATGACAAAAAAAATTTGTTTGAAATATACTTATGACATTTTGGACATGAATATCTTGCATTTAATTATCCATCTATAAATGAATTGAAATTTAGAGGGAAGGACTTTGCACTTTGAAATTCATAATTGTGTCTTAAATGAAGAAACAGTAAAAGTGAATTATTCTAAAGAATAATTAAAAAAATTATTATTATTGGATTGGAGTTAATTGTTTTGTTTGCACCTGGAACCCGTTAGGTGAGGTGAAGTTTATTTAGTCAAGCAGTTCGATTTGTTTTCAGGAGCATTGTGTATGAATGATGATTTTGTTTGGTTTTACAAACTACCTAGCCACTAGTTTTTTAAAATTTATGAACCATTTTGTCTAAGATTTTATTTATGGATGTTAATATGGAGTATTTTTTGTTTTATTTTGGACATCCCTTTTTATTTTAACTAATTTCGTATAGAATTGAATGATTGATTACATAATTTATCACAAAAGGACAAAGATTAAGCATAGAAATATTGTAAAGTATGATTAATATAATCACGGAAGTCAGGAATTAAAATTTAATAAAAAAAAGAGGCAAGAAACATGCAGTGGAACTTTCCATTTCCATTACGTATACATCGCGTTTAAATATCCAAAACGATTAAGTAGATGGCGCCGGTTGTATTAGCTAGTCCCGATAACATTAATGACTAACAAATCAGTAACCTTTATTCTCTTTAAAATTAGGTAATAAAATATCAATTTCCAAATAATCCTAGAAAAAATTAAAAACATAATAATTTATCAAATTTTGAAATGTATTAATTAGATTATATATTAATTAGCTGATAAAAAATTACTTTTCATTGAATCAATGTATTATTTTTACTTTACACGATTAAAAATTGTTTTTGCTACCGCAATAGCTTTGAATGTTAGTAATTACTTATCAAATTATATCAGAATATCTTGTACGGTTAATGAGAATATAATCTGAATCATATTTAAGGTATGATTACATATTAATACATTTAAGTAACATATTACTGCAAAAGGAGCAAATCATAAATAACAACGCTCGTTACATCAACCGTTGTCATTGTGCAATAAAACCGTTGATTAACCAGTTGTCGTAGTATATAACGTAAAACTTATTACATTAACAATTATTCTACCGCATTTTTCCATTCGTTTTTTTTAAATTACAATAATTACTTAACGGCAACGCTAAACATGACATGTATTAAATGCTGTACTTAATTAATATATCCAAACCATGTTTATGCAATGTATTAAATAAAAACATTGATATTTTAAGTCATTATTATCACTTAATCTTTGTTATTTTTCACGTTCAGGATATCTAGATCTCAATAAATCGATATTTTATAGCTTTTAAGCTACAATAAAGCTGTCATCTAGCGATCGGAATTGTCTATTACAGTTTGCCAAGAGATCTTTTATTATCTTGCCGGGTTTCAACGCAATTGAGTCGTTTGATCGGATCGGTTTGTTATATAACATGATTTCATATGATTTCTTGTGCCCTATGAAGGTACCATTTTCCTAAAAAGAGAGGTTCATCAAAGTTTTTTTATAAATTATAGAGTAGCTGTTTAGAAAAATGTTATAAATTTTACATAGTCATGTTACGTTTGCTCTGGATATCGACAGAGGTAGATAATCGATTATATCATGTTGGGTAAAGTTAAAAAATAAAAATAAAAACACACAGCTAGTATTTGCCAAAAGAAATTGGACTTTAATGAAAACAAATTAATATAAGTTAATTATTATAACCTTAAAAACTGCTTAATACATCAGCTGAAATCAGCGTCTGAACAATGATAGTTAAATGAAAAAATACATGAGTACACGCTTCTAAATACAGATTTTGACAATATACGTTTTTGACAAAGCCTGAAGGAGAACGTGAAACACCTTAGTTTTAATTATAACTTTAGAAAAATATAACATCAATAAACATAGTATGTCTGAAAAACTATTGCATTGCTGACAAATGTTGTAATATCGAAAAATTAGGAATGAACAAATGTCATTAACTTAGAAACATCAATTACAGTAAATCTTAATTGGCACTAGCCTTTCCTGATTTGTGAACCACAAACTTAACATTAAATAATTTAAAATGTAATTCTAGTTTAACGTAGAAAAGGACACAATAAATTACAGTACAAAAGAGTTAATTACAATATAATCACACTGAACTTAATTGAGCACATGAAATAGGTTGCAGCTGAACAATGACAGCCTTCTGTAAATAACCTGTCGTGACTACTAAAGTGAAATTGAAACTTGAACGGCATAGATATGATGAACTGAATGTTCCACAAATTTGAATGATAACATAATGGTTTAACGTAATGAGTAATGAAAAACTGAACTTGCCTGTAGCACACAAATATTTGCCAGAGATGAACTCGTAACAGCAAGTACAGAAGAATACCTATGTAGTCCTGGGCGTAGTCCGCACGGTGAATCAGGAATACAGAGGCGTGATGTGGTTTAGTGGTAGAATGAGGCGTGGAGTCTCAAATGTGTAGTGATGAGTTTGAGATTCTGCTTGAGCGTGAATGTTACCACAAAGTTTGCAGGAGAGTATTGCCCTAGGCGACTGCAGTGGTGAGATGTTGGATTTACTCTGCCGAAAAGATGGCGAAAAAAAGCGGGGGTGATCCAGGTAGTGGACAGGAGAGTGTGTGTATGTATTAGTAAGGGGGACGAAAAAATAACGGGTGTATGAAAAGGGTAGTCAGAAATAACTCGATAGAATAATGGGCGCGGTCGCTAAGGATGACGGTGGGAGGGTCGAACACAAGAACAATAATAGAAACAGGTGGACTTTACAGACCCAGCAATACGAAACCATGTGGGATTTAAACATTCCTTGTAACAAAACAATGGGACCAAATGTAACAAACTAGGGACCCACCCTAGTTTGGAATTCGTAGAGAATAACGGAAAAACTTTATGCCAGAATGGCGTAAACATATCATCTCAAATTAAATATGTCACAACTCATAGTTATCATCTGATCTTTTTTTTAGTACAAACACAAGGAAAATTTTCACATAGATCCTGATCTTTTTCTTTCAATCCCTAATCCTTGAATTGTAATAGAAAATTTCAGTTGACGGTTCTGAATTTTCTCAACCTTAACTATTTAACTGATCTTTCTTCATTAAAAATTAATTTACGCAGGTTTTACAGTAAACTTGCCTTTCTTTTTCCTGTTTAGCCTCCGGTAATTGCCGTTCAGATAATACAATGCACTTCAGAGGATGGGTGAGGATGATATAGATGAGTGTAAATGATGTGTAGTCTTGTACAGTCTCAGTTCGACCATTCTTGAGCTGTGTGGTTAATTGAAACCCAACCACCAAAGAACACCGGTATCGACAATCTAGTATTCAAATCCGTGTAAAAATAACTGACTTTACTAGGACTTGAACGCTGGAACTATCGACTTCCAAATCAGCTGATTTGGGTTACAATAAACTATAAATACAATTCTATTATATAAAATTATTTACCGCATCTCTTTAAATTTTACTTCATTTTGACATTCTAGATCTCCCAGTTCAGTACAATTCTTCATTTGTAGCACTTTATTTTGCTGAAGCTTAATAGTTTTTACATCTTTAATATCTTATCCAGTATAACGATTGTTCGCCCCGATTAAGTAACATGTTCGATTAAGTTAAGGAAGACCGAACATTTTATATTTATTACGGTCATTTCTTAATACTAGTTTGTTTTTTTAAGATAACAAAAATATAAATATAAATATAAAAAATATAAAACCGCTGGAAATACGGTACACAATTTTCTCGTGTAACTATTTAAAAAAACTTTTTAAAAATTTAATTGAAAGTTAACAATAGACGGCAGAGTTGTCACTTAACCTTTTAAGTTCCATCTGAAATTGATTCTTGACCAAAATTCACTTTCCATTTTCTGATCAATGGGTAAAGTTGCATGCAAAGTCGTCTTCAAGATGACGAAAAATGTAAATTAATTTCAAGCATAAAGCAATTATATGTATGGCTAATATGATATTCTTATTTGATTATGGAGAAATCTAATAAAAAGATGTGCTCGTTATCAACTTTTCTTGAAAACTATTTTCTTGTTATATTTACATTTAAAATAACTACTGTTATTGGAGATAATTTAAAACAATTACAAAGACAAAACCTATATATATATATATATATAGATTTTTTATTATCTTGACTCACTTGATAAATAAATCAAATTTTCAAAATTGGTAATTTTAGCAACTTTAATGAGAAACCACAATAATAAAAAAATAGGATGGCTGCCTGATCGGTTTGGGCCTACTTTTTCCAGTAACTCTGTTTGTCGTTGGATTTTTACGACTGTCGTTTTGTTCACAAAAACTCTTTAGAATTTTTATAATGCAACACAATGTGATAAATCAAATAATTCATAAGACTTTTACAATTGAAAAATTGCAATAACCGCCATTTTGAAATCTATCTACGAAGAGTATCGTTATTTTTTTTTGTTATTAAAAAATGTTACTTTAAAATAAAGTACAAAATTTTATTGCGTTGTATCCAAACGTCCTGTAAAACAATTTTTTTTATTAAAAACACAAAATGCCGGACACTTCCTAGAGTTTGGCTTAATTTTTAAAGGATATCCTTATATACATATATATATATAAATTATACAGATAATTTATACATATATATAAATTATATATATATATTAAAATAAACCTGTGTTCAAAAAGCTTATTTTTCGAATTACCATGCTATTACTTGGAAAAAGAAATTAACGTTTGTTTATTTTTTACTGAAAATCATTTACTTTTTAAGAAGAGTTTTCAAAACCAAAAAGACAGAATATAACATTCTATTTATTTTTTTTTTGTCTTCAGTCATTTGACTGGTTTGATGCAGCTCCCCAAGATTCCCTACGTAGTGTCAGTCATTTCATTTCGATATATCCCCACATCCTACAGTCCTAACAATTATTTTACATATTCCAAACGTTGCCTGCCTGCACACCCATCTACCCATCTACCTGTCCCTCCAACATCAAAGCGACTATTCCAGGATGCCTTAATATGTGGCCTATAAATTTGTCTCTTCTTTTGACTATATTTTTCCAAATTGTTCCTTCTTCATCAGTTTGCTGCAACACCTCTTCATTTGTCACTTTATCCACCCATCTGATTTTTAACATTATATATAGCACCACATTTGAAAAGCTTCTAATCTTTTCTTCTCAGGCACTCCGATTATCCAAGTTTCGCTTCCATATAAAGCTACGCTCCAAACATATACTTTCAAAAATCTTTTCTTGACGTTTAAATTAATTTTTGATGTAAACAAATTATATTTCTGACTGAATACTCGTTTCGCCTGTGCTATTCGGCATTTTATATCGCTCCTGCTTCGTCCATCTTTATTAATTCTACTTTCCAAATAACCAAATTCTTCTACCTGCATAGTATTTTTTCGTCCTATTATTACATTCCGTAGTCCATCTTTTGAAATGTTTAACAAATATGTAACGAGGCTTGGAATCGGTCAAAATATGGGTTTCGCCTGTGCTATTCGGCATTTTATATCGCTCCTGCTTCGTCCATCTTTATTAATTCTACTTCCCAAATAACCAAATTCTTCTACCTGCATAGTATTTTCTCGTCCTATTATTACATTCCGTAGTCCATCTTTTGAAATGTTTAACAAATATGTAACGAGGCTTGGAATCGGTCAAAATATGGGTTTTTAGTAATTGATATAGAAAGAGATATCGATAAAGGCCGGTATAGATTTAATTTTGACACCTTCATTGGAAAGCCTGAAAAAAGCGTGAAAAAGAGTGAAAAAGCGTTCAGGCTAGCGTGCAGGCTAGCGTACAGGCTTTCTAAAAGCCTGAAAAAGCAGGCAGACACTATCGCCACAGCTTTCTAGACCGTATTTAAGCCGCAACGATTCGATGAATTGATCATACAAAAGACGAATGGCTACCTTGGAGGATCGCGAGCGGATCACTGCAGAGATAGCGGAGATCCGGAAGAGCATTAAAAGAAACATAACGACTTGGTAAAAGAAGATTCGAGTCCGACCTGAGGCTGCAGAGGGAATTTAAACCCCTTACTGATCCCCCGATTAAGCTTGCTGATAAAATTAGTTCGGAAGAAGGCGAAGTAAAGAGAATAAAAAAAGAATTAAATCCAAAGACGGACCGACGCCTCCGGTATCGGCTGAAGAGCAGAAGGCAAAAGAAGAAGAGGAATATCGCAATTTTGAAAAGAGACTCGATATGGGCTCGATTTATGTTATATTGACCGAAGAAGATAGAATGAAGCTTGCTAAGCGTTCCGTAATAGACGAAGGTCTATCCGGAGGAAGTAACGGTCGATTAGCGAGTTACACCAGAAAATGGATACGTCTAGCAAGTTGCCTTTCGAGTTGGCTCAACCGTCTGATATGACTGATGACGAGATGTAAGGAGTAAGAAAACGACACGCTGCAAAAAGATTAATCCCTTACATGGTTCGACGACATGCTAAAAAAGAGGCTGAAAAACAAGCCGAACCGCAATTACAACATGAACTGGAGGAGTCTTTTGAAACCTATCCCACGATTGAACAGCTGTTGCATACGCCTGACGAAAAGATGAAGGCGAGTATGACCGTAAGGACAAGCATTCGAGGAGGGTTAGCGCAGGACGCTATGTTAGACGTTATAAGAGACGTAGAAAATAACATGGATAACGTGTACGGCGTACACTTTGATGGAAACGATCTGACAATTGGCGATACAAAAGTAGACTTTGACAGGGATAGTAATATTCTTATTAAATAGGATACATATCCTGCGACTCGAGGGTTGTTTGAGTTGATTTTTAACTGAAAACCGCAGTTGTACACAGAAAAGGACTTGGAAGAGTACAAGAAAATTTTAGTCGCGACAAATGCACACAGAAGAAACAACTCCGCTTTGGAACGAGTAAAGACCAATCCCGGTTTCAAATATGTCGAGATAATAAGCAAACTTTTCTCGCCAGGAGTAATTAAAAAACGAGGGGAAGGACTGATAATACCTAACAAAATGACTTTATACGAAGACCGAAAGATCGATTACGTTTATTTCGACGACCCCGACGAAATATGTGAGAGGTTGAAACTGCTGATAGCATCTAAAAAAGCTGGAAATACGGCTCACGATAATGAGAGAGTATCAATAATTGAAGAATTGAAAGAACGCGGACTAATAAAAGGAGAGGTCACGCCGTAGCCGATTTATTCGAAAACTTGCCAATCAACAGGTTAGGTCAGTCAGAATTCAGCGCTAGGATTCCGTTTGGGATTACCAACGAAGGCGATATCAACGCCCGCGAAAAACGAATTTGTAATTTAGCCTGTGCTGAAAGTCCAGTTGATGCTGTTTACATGGATGATTGTTTGTACTTTATCGAGAAATACTTCGAAGATCGAGGTGCATTAACGCCCGAAGAACAAAACAATTTTAATGTTATCGATTTTAAAGGTGCTCGTGCTAAAAACGCAGCCCATCTAGACGATGAAAATGACCTCATAACCATGAGATACGCAAGGTTCCTTATTCAGCAGAAATTCGACGAAGTCATCGTCCGAATCGAAAATATGATAAAGAAAGACGCGGTTAATCCTTTAACAAGCGCAAATACGAACGACCCCGCTGTTGAACAACGGTTACGTGAAACGGTGTCGCGATTGAAAAGTTTGATTGGGAAAGATGGAGAAACCCAAACTGATAATATAAAAACAGATGATTTAACAGAGGAATTTTAGTCGGGTATAAAAAGAGATACGCGAATAAGCAAATAGTTAGTAAGAAAACAGGACGCGGCTTGTTAAGTTCTATTGCAAGTCTACCTGGTAAAACATTTGCCATCGCAAGTGGTGTTGCAGGAACTGTACTGAATCGTGCAGTAGATCTGCTTCCTTTCGAAGCTCACATACCAGTTTATCAGTATTGCGGACCTGGAACCAAACTAGAAGAACGATTGAAAAGAGGAGATCCGGGGATTAACGCGCTCGATAAAGCTTGCAAAACACACGATATCGCATATAGTACATACAGCGATTCTCGCCGGAGAGCACAGGCAGATAAAGAATTAGCAGAAAGAGCCTGGAAAAGGGTGTCGGCACCAGATTCTAGCATCGCTGAGAAAGCTGTGACAAACGCTATGAAACTAAAAAGCAAATTCGGCGGTAAACTGAGGAAACCTTCTTCAGGCAGAGGAACGCGGAGAAAAACCATAAGAAAAAAGGGAAAGGTGTTTACCTTGAACCTTACAGTTCAAAGAAAGGATGCGGCTTAAGAAAACGACAACCCGCACGCCGCAAACGCAGACGTCAGCAACGTGGAAAAAGAAAACAATAGAAATGTTACGCAAGCTTTCCATTCAACCTTTAACGGCTATGGAGCTGATACGATTTGCGCGCAAAGTGAAAATACCGCATGTCAGACGGGTTTTCATGCGCGATACCCTACGGGCTAGAATAAAAAAATCCGAATCAGGAATAGTAAATCTAGACAGCGTCCTAAATCCGGGCACGCATTGGGTTTCTTACAAAAAACGAAGCGTGAACGTGGATTATTTCAACAGTTATGGAAATTTACGTCCGCCTAAAGAGTTAGTGAATTATTTCAAATCCGGCGGAGAGAAAGTCGATATTAAGTATAATTTAGACCGCAGACAAGATTTTGATTCAGTTGTTTGCGGACATCTGTGTTTGAGGTTTTTAATATGTTCTGCCTAAATGGAAAACTATCCGTGTTGTCTGCAGATTTTTTCCACCGATAGAACCCGGCGATGCCGCTTGTGAAATAGGTCTCGTCGATTTTATGTCTTACAACAACATTCCGAATGTGAAAAAAGGGAAAAATAACAGGTTTTATTATGGCGATGGTAAAATTATAAAGTTAACTCCGGGAATGTACAAGATCGAAGATCTGAGGTTGAAACTGAAACATGCGATGGGCGATTGCGAAGAAATCGATTAAATGCGACGGATGATGATAAACGAAAGCTGCAAAATCGAAGTAAAAATATTCAGCCAAAATGTACATTAAAGATTATGGTCGAACCTACGACCATGCATTCGCGGCTCTTGTGTTCTGAAACGGTAAATATTACGAAACCCTATTCTATCCGTACTCTTTTAGGATTTGATGAGGCAGTCCTTCCGGCAAATACGTGGCATTTTTCTCAAAGACCGGTAAGTATTTCATCTTTAAACGGTATACGTATAACCTGCAACATCGTTCGGGGTTCGTACGTAGGCGGAGAAGAAGGTCATATAATTCACGAATTCTTTCCGAAAGTCGGACGAGGATATAAAATAATCGAGGTGCCGACTAGTGTCATTTATCTTCCAGTCAACACCAAGTCTATACAGAATATAACTGTACGGGTCTGTGACCAAAACTCTCAACTGATAAATTTCGACGAAGAAGAAGTAACCGTAAGATTGCATTTGAGACGAAGAAACGATGGGTCTGATTTTCATCGATGATATAGAATATAAATCCGCCGGTACGGCTACATTATCAGACAGTCAACCTAAGAAACTTAAACGGTTAACACGAGAGAACGTGCGTTTTCTGGAATGTTTAGGTTTCACGGTATTACAATAATGATGAACGGACAGATAATAAATGCAGACTCTGAGAACGCGGTGTTCGATGAAAGCATTACGGGGAAAGAATACCATACTCATTATCCTTATACTGCTACCACTTTTAATAATAATGACGAGATTAGAATTCCTGTTCAACAACAGGACATATATACATTGCCATGCGATAGTTACCTGTATATCACAGGAAACTATGGCGATGCTAATGGTGCAGCTAACCCGACCCTAAAATTGTGTAATAATTTCGGTGCTTTTCTTTTTTATGAAATACGGTACGAGATAGCAGGGCAAGAAGTTGATAGAGTAAGAAATGTAGGCGTGACTACGACGATGAAAAATGCTCTCTCTCTCAGGATGATGGAAAAAGACGATATTTTTCCCGCAGGTTGGTCATCATCTGGCACAGATGACATACAACAGCTTGTTGTATATACGCGCCACCAGCTTGGTGGCGCGTATATCAACGGCGAATCTGGTACGTTAAGTGTATTGCTTCCGTTGAGAATGCTTTTAGGGTATTTCGAGGATTATAACAGAATACTGCTGAACGTGAAACAAGAACTTATCCTGCTTAGGGCGTCCACTGACAATATTGCGGTTGTTATTCCGCCAGGAAACCATTCACTTTTAATATCACGAAAATAGTATGGAAAATACCGTATGTTAAAATATCGGATGAAAGGCGGTTATCGCTTCTTAAACTCGTCGATAGAGACGAACCTATTTCCATGGCTTTTCGAAACTGGAATCTGTACGAATACCCCTCTTTACCTACCAGTAAAGATGTCATTTGGACGGTGAAAACAACCACGCAAGCGGATAAACCTCGTTATGTAATCGTAGGATTTCAAACTACGAGAATTTTTTTTTTTTTTTTTTCTTTTCAGTTTATTATGGTTTATTTTAAATCAAATTGTAATCGTATCGGCTACATGAAGCCCTTATCATTAGTTTCATATTCATGTTTTGCGGTGGTGAAGAATATTTTAAATAAAAAATTTATACTAGAAGATGAATTAAGACATTTATTGTCAACATTAGATTATAGTAAATTACAATTTAAGGTGAACGCGTATTCATAATATGAATTTAGAAATGATCCGGATCCTTTTATTTGTTATTATTGTCTTTCTAATGTATTTTTTAATTTTGATCCTTTTTGTCTTATGGACATGGTAGATAATTTATATGCTTCGATCCGATGAAAAGAATTTTATTTAACGAGGAAAACATTACTTTAATTAAGCTTCCTTCAACTGAAGTATTTGCGAATATTTTATTTATTTTACTTAATTAAAGACACATAAATTCAGTTAGAATATATTATATAAGTATTAATTCAAAGGACTAGTTTGATTATTTAGCAAGTGATAAACACAAAAAAATATTTTATGAACGATTAGAATAATGTATTATAAAAGTAGAATATAAATAATTTCGAATGCGTCATTAGCAAAATTCCCCACATCTTGTCACCTACTCTCATTAATCGCTAATTCTGTAGAATTTTATACTGTATAGATTTATTATTTTTGTAAAAACGTTTAAAAAATCATTATGCTGTTTCAATAAAATAAAGTATTTATTTTAAAATAAAATTGAAAACTGTTCCAGTATATCTGTTTCTTTAGTTTAATAAATTATTGTTTGGTATAAATTGTAAATGTAATGTAAAATATGTATGTATCTTAAATAAAACATAAAACAATGTATATGTATATATTTTAAATAAAAGGTGTAAAACAAAGTATATATTTTGAATAAAAATATGTATGTATTTTAAGTAAAACAATGTATATATTTTAAATAAAAGATGTAAAATTATGTAAAAAATGAAAAAATATGTAAATATATAATGTAAATATTAAAAGCAGTTTGTGTTAAAACTATGTGTGCTATTTTCTTTTTCTACAATTAAACATTGAATGGTCCTTAATGATAAGGAAGAGGAATTAAATCTAGAAATGAAAAAACTATTTTTTCTTTTTTCGAAACGATTTATTGATTTTAAAACTGAATACAGAAGGAATGACGTTACGGTTTACATACATATATTTTCTCATACAAAAAACAATTGCATATTACAAATAGATCGGCGTTAAGTTTAATATACATATGGTAAAGCAAAGCTAAATGTTTAATTTCCGCTCCAGTCCTTGTTGCCTTCTGGAAACGGTTCTTGAATCTTGATTTCTGGATCTTGTTGCAAGTAGACTGGTACATCTGCGTGCACCTTTGCACGAACGTATAGACCGTAATGATCGATGATGAATTGTTTGGGGAGGTAGCGGAGAACCTCCTGTCCGGGACTGTTTGAGTAGCACTCTTGTGCTTTTTTCATACCATTTCCTACTTCTTCCAGCGTGTTGTAGAATTTTACGTGCTCGCTCCACCATATATAAAGCCATATAGCTTTTTTCATAGCACAGTCATGATTTTCACCAATGGGACAAATTTTATCCGTTTTACAGTTGAAAGTGCTGATCGGCGGACAATCATATCCGTCAAGATCTACTACCTTATACCGATTATCATTTAGAATTGCAGATAACAATGTCTTCTTGTCTTCGCCTTTAACATATATTGTAAAATAAGGCCGCTGATATATTAAAAACTACTGAAAGAGCTGTTGCCCTCTTTCAGGAATCATTCCTTAGTCTGGCTCTCAACAGATACCTATCCGATATGGTTACACCTTTGGTCCAGCTACTCTGTATCACTGAGAACTTAAGTCCCCTCACCATCGGATTCATAGAGGGTGACTATTTCAAATAATTACTCCTAAATATTACAGAATATTACGGATAGAAATAATATATTTTATCACTACCTAACTTGCCTTAAATTATTTTAATTAGCATTACAAGAATAAAATTAAAATTTTAATATTAATAACATTCATATTAAAACTAGATAACTATCATAATGATTATTATTATTATTATTTTTAAATAATTATTTCTGCTAGAAAATCATATAAAAATCACTGTTAAATTAAAAAAAATAGTTTAAAGATTGCTTTTTTTATAAAACTGTTTATTTGAATCTGAAATATAAAAATAACTGAATAGGTTTTGTTTTAATTTTTGAGTAACAAATAAATTATAAGTAATTCAGAAATAAAAATCAAGTTTTTTGGCTTTCAGCAACGTTACTTTCCCCATTCAATTATAAAATAAATAAAAACTATTAAATAATTTTCCATATATCGTACTTATAAACAAATTCTGGTATGATCCATAATTAGTCTTGAAGAAATCTTGTTGGTAATGACTAGGTTACATATCAAAGAAAAGTAAACCGGCTAGTTTAATTATACATTTTTTAATATGAGAAAAATTTTATTTGTGATGCATATAAAACTAAAAAAAAATCCTTGCAATAAAAATTAAAAATATTATGCAATAAATACGGTTTACGTAATTTTTTTTGTTTTAATGAATTAATTCACCATAAAAGATTGAAGCTTTTATTTGGAAATATGGAAATGAAATTTTAAAGCATATAAATAATGTCTTGCCTAACTGGGATTCGAATTCATGAAAGGGCGAGACACTACCACTCCGTCTTTAATTATTTTAAAAATTAGATTTATTTTATTTTTAAAATGTTTACAATTTTTCTGTGGAACAACTTTGAGATTTGTTAAAAAATTATTCCATACATCCATAGGTGTGTAAATTTTTATTAAGAAAGTTTTACTGGTATCTTCTGTTTATATATCGATGAGTTGTGATTAATTGTTTTAATAAGTCTGAACGGTACAGATATCAGCCTTTTAGGTAGATTTCATAAGAAAGCTATCTATTGTAATAATGGATACCATGATTCGACTTCCGGAAAATTTCGACATATCTTCGCGTTTCACATCCCCCAGATCCCAAAACCACCGTCAGTTCAAAAGTTTATATATACATTTATATATATATTTCACTTTCTAGTGGTTACGATAACTCCCGTAATTTTGCACTAGTCACTTTCAAATTGATACATAAAATATAACGACCCTAAATCTCGGTCGAGTTCGTTGATGGGTAAAATCAAACCATTGAGGTGGAAATGGGAGAGTTTTTTCGAAAAAACAAAATATCGCTATAATTTTCTTACTAAGTAAAATATCAAATTCATTTAAAGTTCCTACTATTCTTTGAATAAGAGCCTAAAACATAACTAAGAAAATCAGGGGGTAAGTTTTTTGATATCACCCATTGGCCCACGGAGTGGAAACAATTAGGTTTCGAAGACAAAAAATCATACCTCCCTTAACAGGCACAATATCGGTTTAAAGTGGTCGTTAGTCCTTTAAACATTACCTAAAACTTTTGTTTGTAACAATTTTTGATATGACCAGCCCTTACGGCAAGGGTTGACCAAAATGTGGCTGGAATTGTAAGATGGGGCTTGTCGTATGTTAAACATGTGAAACTTTTTTCACATGCAACCGTTGTCGTATTGAGTAAATTTGAAGTTTTTCTTAACTTTAAGGTGGAAATCTTTTATATCTCCTATTTAACACCGGTGAAATCTAACTCCGCCTTTCAGCCTGCCGAAAGGAATTTTTTGTTATCAAGAAGATTTATATATTCTAGATCTTTGGTAATTTTTTAATTATCAAGTTCTGTTTAGCTTCTTTTAAAATTCTGAATATAATCATATTTCTGTGAAGTACGATGCTGGAGGTGTATGGAGAGTGAGTTTAAAAATATTTTAATATCGCTTTTAAAATCATAGAAATTCTCTAATCAAAGAATTATTGGTGAGATTGCCAGTCACCTTAAGAAAATGGAGCATGATCATACTCTCTAAATACTGATAGATTATTTGAACAGCTGATGGAACGATTTGGGAATCAAATCAGCCTACCAGTTGTTAACTTTTAAAAACATGTAACTAAGTATGTGATTGTTCCGCGTCATCACCACCAAATGTTTGATGAACATTTATCACACATCCCCCTACATTTATCATATTTCATTTTTTTATTCCTCAGTAATTTCAAATAAATTACAATTTCTTTCGAGATCTCTTTATTTAGACCTAATACATCATATTTTTAAAAATTACTATTTTTGTCATTCGGTTATTTTTTAAGTGAAACGTGGTATCTTAAATTAAAAACTGAAGCTTGTCTTAAGCTCGTTTTATTTCCAAAACAAATTTTGTTACTTCCAGCTTTTTATTTTATATATAATTAAATATGACTGATTTTACTTTCCTTTAATTTGATTTATATAGTTATTTGCTATTCTCCAGTCCTTAATATTTTCTAGACTGCAAAATGAATTTGTGAATCTACATGAACAAAGAGAAGAGTTTATTGATTATATTTATTCTATGATTTACTGTTGCTTACTTTTTAAGAGGATAGTCTTAGTAAGGGATAGCCTGATTTTAAAAAAAATAATACCAGCTACCAAATTATAAGTTAGACTTGTAGCAAATTTTTTGGACTCATAGTCTTTTTTTTTTTTTTAAATGGTCTTTTAAGGTGTACAGAGTATACAAACATTAAACATTTAAAAAACAGGTTTTTATAGAAAGACTAAGGAATGAAAGAAATATCTGATTGTAGTTTAGAATTCTTTTTAACATAAACATGACTAATAAAAATTAAACACTATACACGTGGTCATTGTTTTTAGTTGGTAAAAAAACACGTTTTTGACTTATTCAGGAAGTATTTAAAATGTTAAAAACATAGTAAACATAAGTTACACTGAATTCAGGGTGGTGACCTTTAACATAAAATGACTTCTTAAATGATTATTTCTTTTATAAATTCGTATTGTTAAAAAACAAACAGTTTTTAAAAAACTGTTTTTTTTTTTACGCTTTCCGTCACGCGTACAATAACAATAATGAAAATAATTTTATAATTATTTTTATGAGATGGAATTTTCTCTAATTGTTATGTTTTTTTTAGAACATAATTACTTGATATGAAATCTACATTACTAATCCAAGTGTTTGCATTGTTTAAGAGCAAAGAACTCTATTAGTTTTCTTCGAGTTCTCTGTCTAATGGACAGTTAAGAAGAAGGGATAAGGGAGTAATGCTAATTGTGCAAACGTAGCTGTTTATTCCTCAACGGAAAATATTAGTCACTCTTCTGTTACAATACGTGTCTGACAGATGTACATTTTTTCTGTATTTTGATTTAATTCACTCTTTTGTTTAACTTTCATCAGTTTAACGCGTTTTGCAGGAGTACGTAACATATAATCACGTACATTTATTTTTGTAAATATTACTGTGTTTCAATTTATATAAAAAGTGAATTATTTGTAAATAAATTTTATTTCCTTTCTTCTAACAAAAAGATAAATAATACTAAATAACCAACGTCCTTGTAAAACCCTGGGACAAACCAGAATTTATCCCATTTATTAATTAGCTATGCTATTTAATATATATAAATTATTAATGAATAATAATTAGCAGTGAATCATATTTTCTATTATGTTAAACAAAAATTATTGCGATTAAAAATGAGACAATCAACTAATGTTATATTAAATAATATACTTAATTTAAAATACAGTAAAACACAAATAAAAATAAGATTTAATTTGTTTCAATTTTATATTAAACGCATTCTAACTAAAACGTTTCTGATTTTTATATAGGAAAATCGTTAATTTTACTTAACTTATACGCAAATAAAAACAAGCTCAGGAGTACTCTAAAGATATGCTCATAAAAAGAAAACAGAATATTAAATATTTTTATTTTATATTGGAGTTATTGTATCACCTGTAAATTTATTTTTATTAAAAGTGATTATTTGTTTCACACATAATTTTTATATTGTAAACAACTTCATTGATAACCATGAAAATAGAGCACTATCTTTGTTTTAAGGGTTTGGTTGTGAATTACACCACAGATTTACTAAAAATTATATATCTACATTTTTGTATTTTTTAAAAACTTAGAACAAGCAGTATTATTAGGAATTATTTGTTGGTAAATCTCATATATCTTTACAATATAATTTAATAGCAAGTAGAACTCACATATATATAAGATTTCATTTAGTTTAAAGCAAAGTTTTTTTGTACTCTCTAATTAGTTTTCGAACGTAATACGTCTAATTATATCATATAAACCATTATTAATTACAAAAGATATGACAAAACATCCTGTAGGAAATATTAGACAAGAGTGACAACTTTGCCACCGATCTGTTGACGTGCTGGAACATTCGAAATTACTTAGCTAAATGTATTATCGTATTATAAACTCTAAAAAGTACAGATGACCGTTTGTTTGTAAAGAAGTACACAATTTTCTCGAGAACTATTGTACGAGTTTACATGAGGATTAATTCATTATTTCCTTTGAAATGCTTTCATTGTTATGGATAAAAAAACACCTAAGTGTATTTGAACGCTTCAAATTTATAAAAATAAATATAAAGTATCAAAAAATTTACTTTTCAAAAACTTTTACAAGATTTTCTCGAGAAGCAAAAAAAAAAATTCAAATTTGCAAATGTGGGAGAATAGTTGTACAAAATAAGTTGTCCTTCAAAAGTGATAATATGTGCTATCTTTAGCGGTTAAACCTGAAAATTAGTTCATTAATTTAGTAAAATCCGGATTATGAAAGTTGTAAAAATGTAATGGGATAGAAGATTTGACTATGTTATACAGAGTGAGCAACATAAAACCAAACCCATAATGAAATCGCTACCCTACACTACGAAAGTCACTCACACAACTAGCGCGACTAGTGGATGTATATGTTACTACTGATTGTTGCTGCCGTTTGTCTGGTGGTTACGTGTCAGTGCAGTATTGTGAACTTAGTTGAGTTTGTGTGATACTAGATCGTGGATACCGGTGTTCTTTGGTGGTTGGGTTTCAATTAACCACACATCTCAGGAATGGTCGAACTGAGAATGTTCAAGACTACACTTCATTTACACTCATACATATCATCCTCATTCATTCTCTGAACTATTATCTAAACCAGAGGTTCCCAAACTTATTTTTCTCATAGACCACTTTCAAAATTTTGCTGGTTCCGGTGGACCCCCTGCAGCTACGTTTCTACCATATTTCCAGTCGACGGAAAATGTGAAGATTAAATCTAACTATGAAAATTTGCGTTACGGCTGAGTTCCACGAACTAACAGCTTCCGAAAAAAAAGTGAGAATTGATTGGTTAATTTTTGATTGACTGTGCTGTGAGTGGATGTCAAAAAAGTAAAGTTGGCCAATCAAAAAAAATGCTTCCATCCAACTTTACATTTTTAAAATCTACTCACAACACAAGAAAGCAATCAATTCTCGCTTATTTTATTTAGAAAAATTCCCATTCAAAGTGGTAAAAAGCAAAAGAAAAATAGTATATTTTTTTGTGTTGCATTTATTCAAATATGTAATCATTACACTATTTATTATTATTGTTATCATATTGCAATGTAATATAATAAAATTGTCGTAATATAATTAAAATTAAACATTAATAACGTAATGTAACTTCTAAAATGACAATCACAAAATAGTTACAATTTTAATGGGAGGGATGTACTTGATGGACTGACAGCAAATTATCAATATTTGGCTTCAGTTTTGTTAGGAATAAGCGCAAATCTCCCCGTTCTGTGATATTGAATCTGCTCCTTTTTTTTTTTGATAAAAGGTTTGTAACGACACTAAAACTTTTTTCGTCAAGATATGATGAGGGAAACGCTATCAAAAGCTTTCTCGCAATTCCCCACAGTCCAGGATATTTTTCTGGTATTTCTGCCTGCAGTCAAAATGTTTGATACCCTCTTTTAAATTTCACATTCAGCTCCTCATTAGTGCTAAGCTCGAGTAGCTCCTCTTGTAATATCACATTCTCCACTTCCGTTTCATCAAATGGATTTATGATCCATGGTGGTATTTCCATCGTTAGAATATCTTCAAATCTGATTTTGAAGTCATCATGCAGGGCAATTAAAGGTTGAATGTATGTCTGAATATCCTCATCAAGGCATTCTACCTGTGACAAGTTTTAAAACTGGGAAAATACGCGCCGACTAATATTTTGCTACATAAATTACAGTTTTCCAAGAAAAGCTGAAATTACACCCTTTGTTTTTTATTAAATTGAGACTGTCCCCTTGTAATTGTAAGTTAAAGTCATTAAATTTTTTGAACAAATCTGTCAAATACGCGATGTCAGCTTTCAAAGTGATCAAGTTTTCTTTTAAATCTGAATCTTTACCTTCCAGAAACTCTAAAACTGATTCAAAAAGTGAGTAAAATCTTGTTAAACATGCACCTTTCGACAACCAGCGTACTTCAGTATGTAAGAGCAATCGTTGGAAGTCTTCATCATTTTCATCGCACAATTGGGCAAATAAATGCGTATTCAATGCATTGCTTCTTGTTAACAGCATTAATTACAAGTTGAAGCGATTGGTGCAATCTATCACTTAGATTTTTCACTACTAGGTGTTGTCGGTGGATGACACAGTGAATTGCAGTTAACTCTGGTATAATTCTTTTAAGATGGCTTATAAACCCACGATATCGCCCGACCATGGCAGGAGCTCCATCTGTTGCCACCGAAATGACGTTTGTGAATGGAATTGATTTTTCGTTAAAAAAATCACTCAGGACATTAAATATTGTTGATTCACCTTTAGTGTCCGTCTCCAAAGTTTTCGCGAATAGTAGCTCTTCATGAATTTCTTCGTCCATAACAAATCGAACATATGCTAATAATATTGCTTCATTTCCAGGTAAAGTTGACTCGTCCAGTTGAATAGAAAAATTAGTTGTTTGCAGATAATTACACAAGAAACTTTCAATATCAGAGCTCATTTCATCAATACGTCTTTGTACAGTGTTGTTACTTAAAGGAATTCTTTTGAGTATGTCAAATGGAGATTTGTGCAGAACAGTTTTTAAAACCTCAACAGCGGGTAAAATTAACTGTTCTCCAATGGTGTGCGGTTTTCCAGATTTCGCTATAAGTAATGAAATATTGTACGATGCCCGCAAGCCATCATCGTTACTTTCAGACGTTGAGGCGAACATACGATGGTTTCATAGAGTCATTGCTCAAAATTTTGCTGCACAAAAGGCATATAGGCAATCGCTTGTCTGCCTTTGATGGAAGAAATCCAAATTTTAAATAATCAAAACTGTACAGTCGACATTTCTTCTTAGATTCAGCCAGGTTTCGTATCAGTTACCTACCGGTAAATAAAAAAAAAACTTTGTTTTAGTAATCTCAAGGCGGTCTTACTTAACAGGATATGACTATTTTAACAGAATAGGATTAATTAATTATTTCAATGAAATAAAGTACCAGCGGCAAACTGATTCTAATTATTAAAAGCAATAAATCGGTAAGATCCATAATAAAGTTTTATGAAAATGGCTGAACCGATTTTAATGTGATGTAAAACATTTTTTCATTAATTATATTTTGATATATTTCTGTAAATTCTATAGAAAATACTTTTAAATAACCAATATTTTGATATCGCAACTCTGCGATTTTAATCATTTATTTATTACTTTGATGCACGTTACAAGTATGTAAAGACAGGTACAATATGAAAATATACGTGTTACAGAATAAGGGTTACAACCGCGAAATGGTATGTTCAGGATCAGTTTTTAAGTCGATTCCAATAGTTTTTTTATATATCTGAAAAAAAATTTAGACCAAAAATTAATAAATCCTTAAACGGAAGAGATTTCTTTTAGAAATAAGCCTCGCCTTTTGTACCTACGTATTTTTTGTAATTTGTGCATTTTTTGTTTACTGACGTGTACAATAAATTGTAAAATAAATAAATAAACAATAAATAAAATAAAAGTAAGTATAACAAAAAAGCAGGTAAGTACTTACTACTTTTTCCGACACTGGAAAACGCTAACATCTATTCACTTTACTTTTCTTTTCGAAATTCTGGAAACAAATGAGTAACATTTATCCTTGGCAATCGTATTTATATTAGTGAAGAATCAAATAAGTTCATGCAAGATTGCTAGCACACACACCACAAGTCGTGTATTTCGCCCCTTTGCACGTCTGAACAAGCGTTGCGGACGGCAGCGGCGGCGCTTTGCAAGTCTCGACACGTTCGTTGCATTGAATATGGAATATGCAAGTTTTTACAAGTAACAGTCGCTGAGCTTCTCAAAACATTATCTGCCTAGATTGATACGCAAAGTCAAGCCAACATTTTAGTTCTTCACTATCGAAACCAGATGAATTTTCGTGGACCCCCGCTTACGAATTGTGAACCCCCATTTTTTTGTCACGCCAACGTAGACTCCCGTCGAGTCTCTCCCGTGGACCCCTGGGGGTCCATCTGGACCATTATGGGAATCAATGATCTAAACAGTAGTTACCGGACGCTGAAAAGGAAAAAGAAAAAAAAGGTTGTGTTTGTGTAAACCCACCGGGTTGGTCTAGTGGTGAACGTGTCTTCCCAAATCAGCTGATTTGGAAGTCGAGAGTTCCAGCGTTCAAGTCCTAGTAAAGTCAGGTATTTTTATACGGATTTGAATTCTAGATGGTGGATACCGGTGTTCTTTGGTGGTCGGGCTTCAATTAACCACACATCTCTGGAATGGTCGAACTGAGACTGTACAAGACTACACTTCATTTACACTCATACATATAATCTTCATTCATCCTCTGAAGTAACACCTGAACGGTGATTCCCAGAGGCTAATCAGGAGAAAGTAAGAAAATTTGTTTGTGTAAAATGCTTTATTCAATCCAGGAGAGGATAAACTGTAGTTGAAGCCTATATTCGTTCTGGATCGTTTAAAGAATCACGTCAAGTATTCGTAGAAACATTTCCAAATGCTTGTATCGCAACGAAGAGTAGCACACACGATTTAGTTAAAAAATGGCGTACAACACGTTCGGTTTCAAATGCAAAACGAAATAGGCAACCTTCCGTTAATACTGCACAGGCCACTGACGATATTGAAAGGAGAATTACTGCCAGTCCAAAAAAATCACTACCTAAGTTATCCCAACAATCTGGTGTTAAACACACACACATCTGTCGTAAAATTCTTTATGAATTAAAATTGAAACCATATCGCGTTACAACTACGCAACAATTGAAGGAGACAGACAAACCAAAACGACTTGATTATAAACTGGCTTTTCGGAAACATTGTTGGTGGACAGATAGATAGAGTTGTCTACTTGCGATTTTTTCCTTTGGAGCTACTTAAAGGAGAAAGTTTATGCATCTAATTTCCACAATATTGATGAACTGAAGGAACATTCAACGAGAAATCAACGCAATTGACAACAACGTTTTGCGTCAGACGACTCTCAATTTGATCAGTCGAGCACAAAAGTTCATCCACGCCCAGGGTGGTCATTTTGAACATCTTTGTAACAATAAGGTAAATAAATACAGTCGGCCTCCATGGTGCGAGACTCGGCCTTTCATCCCGAGATCCCGGGTTCGAATCCCGCTCAGGCATGGCATTTTCACACGCTACTCGTCATTCATCTCATCCTCTGAAGCAAGCAATACCTAACGGTAGTTACGGAATATAAAAAAAAGTAAATAAATCCAACATTTAAATTACGTTTTATGTTTTTCTTATTTAATTTATCCGTATCATTCACAAAATTTCATTTCAAGATAACCTACCGATTCTGCAGCGGTTACGTATTATGTTGATCACTCTGTACTAGTGAACATACTTGCATATTTTTAACTTACGATACTTTAGGTTCTATTGCATTTGCTTAAAGCACAATCAAATGAAATCCTTTTGATGTTACGAAATTATATTTTCTGGTAACAGGTTTTTTATAATTTTATTTAAAAAAATCTGCTGTGGACACCACACAATTTCCTTTTACGTCTATTAAATTACATATCCACATTTTTTTTTTTAAATGAAACGTACGTAAAACTTTATTTCATTATTAACTTCTAATATTTTTCTTTTTTTATTGTTATTGAATTATTATTTATTGTAATTGCTTTTTACAATCAGAGGTTAATAATTATTAATAAATATATTTAAATTAAAAAAAAGGAAATTAAGTCAGATTGAACCGATGTGCCTTCCTATATAACTATAACTCTGGAACCAATGAAAATGAGTACAACTTATGTTATATTGTTAAAAAGCTCTCAATTAGGGTTTATTAAGGCAGTAATCATAAATTATAAGGTAAGAATTTTTATTTTTTGATTATATTAATTTTTTTGGTGTAAAAAGTCATGAATGAAAAATTATGTATAAGCTTCAGATAATGCCCACCTACTTGGGACATTTTCAAGGTTTTGGGTACGAATTCCGGTCAGTCTAATTATTTTCCATATTCTACAAAATTAATCTACAATTATAAAACTGCTACCGGAGGGCAGCCTGTTGATTCTAAAGAAGTTAAATAATAATCAATTTATGAAATAATTGTAACTACCATTTAACGAAACGAAGCACAACTTCTAAATGAAATTTTCCTACGCTCGACAATAACAATAAAATTATATAATCAGATATAAATAAAATTTTATTTTTATATAAAAATTATTCTAACAATCTTTTTTTAATTTTTATTTTCGATTGACTTTTTTGTTAGCAAGTACGTGTTAATTAAATTTGGAATGTAATTAAATTAAAAACAAATTATTTTTTACAGATTTGCTATAAGTGTATTTTACCTGTGGAAAAAATATAAGCGTAAGTAAAAACTGGTATAAATCCACATAGGCTCATAAAATTGCTGAAATATTGCTTGTTCTATAATTATGTAGAAAGAAAAAAATTAAAATAACTTGAATTTTTTTAAGTAAAAAAATGTAACTAAGTTTTAGACGCAAAATACAAGAATTAATAAAATATTAATAAACGAACAGATTGGAATTAATTAGATTTACTAACTACTCGTATGTTAAAAAATAAAATTTTTGTTATGTAATCTTAATACAAGCAGGTGTGCCATTTTTTTTCAGTAGTTTTTGCTATACATTCTCTATTAACTAATCAAATTTTGTTTTTAACTTGGTTGATTTACTATATAATAAAAGGGTTTCGTTATAATTAATTTTTTCTTTGTTAACTCAGCTCTTATTTCTTTTAATTACATTTTTAACTAGTAAATATTACAAATCGTGTTAAAAACTTTTATGACAGCACTTTAGTGCAGGTGTTCTACTATAAGGCATTTCTTTCATACCAGTAATTTATCTTAGTCTAAACTTATTCTTTCACATTGTTGTCATGGTTAAATAATTTTTCTTTCTTTAAGTATAATTAATCATTTTTATTTCTCAATATATTCTTTACTTTCTAGTTGTCATTATGTTTCTATTGTAATTTACTATTACTTTTCCTGTCAGCCTGATTTTTATATCAGCCAGTTTTTTCACAGTAGATGAGAATACTAATAAAAGATTGAAAATAAATATGCTACAAGGTTTACCTTTCGTTGGAAATCTGACTGAATAGTTTATATATTTTTTTTTGGGGGGGTATTTTCACATATTACGTAGTTCCGTAAACGGTTTTCGTTTTGAAATTCTGAAGTTCTCGGATGCATTTACATGATTAAAGTAAACAAAAAATTATTGCAGAATATCATAATTAAGCTTACCGATCTCGAAATCGTTGATCAGCAATTTGGTCTCTCATCGTGGTTAAAAATTAACCGATTTCTTGATGGGTTGTGAGCGAATCGGTCACCCGTGGCCGGGAGAAAGCCTCTAAGCCATCCTCTATCTTTTATCGTGCTGTTGTTCCTCTGTGGATTCTTTTTTGTAGTTTCTAGCATTCTTTTCGAGAACTCTAGGACACATATAACCGATAAATTTTTGGCGTGATCAGAGGTTGACGGTTTCCTGAAGATCTGTCCAGTTGCTTTGTTTAGTGACCGGGCTTCGTAAAATACAAATGCAATATATGATTCGAGGATAAATTAACAAGGAAGTTAAGTGAATCTTTTAGGTAGATTTCATGACAAAGCTACCTATTGTAATGGGTACCATGATTCAACTTCCGGGAAATTTCGACATATCTTCGCGTTTCACATCTCCCAGATCCCAAAATCACTGTCAGTTCAAAAGTTCATATATACATTTATATATGTATTTCACTTTATTGTGGATACGATAACTCCCGTAATTTTGCGCCAATCACTTTCAAATTGATACATAAAATATAACGACCCAAAATCTCGGTCGAGTTCGTTGATGGGCAAAATCGGACCATGGGAATGGAAATATGGGGCTTATCGAAAAAAAATATTACTAAAACTTTCTTATTAAGTAAAATATCGAATTCGTTTAAAGTTCCTACTATTCTTTGGATAAGTGCCTAAAACCTATCTAAGTAAAGTCTTTTGATATTACCAACCATTGGCCCACGGGGTGGAAACAAATGAGTTTTCGAAGACAAAAAAATCATACCTACTTAGTAGACACAATATCGAATTGGTTTAAAGCGGTCGTTAGTCCTTTAAACATTACCTAAAACGTTTGTCTGAAACAAATTTTTATATGACGAACCCTTACGACAACGGATGACCAAAATATTGCTGGAATTGTAAGAAGATCGGTGAATCGTCACGTATATGGATCATATATTTTTGTAATTTTTTGCCTACAATGAAAAATTTTAGTATTCTAAGTGATTATTTTAGAAATTAAAATAACAGTCGATATTTCTGATTCTTCTTTCAACTGATTTAGTTTAAAAAAATAAGTAATGCAACTACGAGTAAATGAACTGTAATAATATAAAACAAATATTAAATTAGCTTAAATGCAATTACTTCGCAAATCATGGATTCAGTTAGTTGATTAGTTAATTTTAAGTAGGGAAAGTATATTATTGTCAGGCCAGGTCTATCATTTTACTAATTAAAATATTGAAACTTCTTTCTATTTCTTTTACAGGATATGTAATTAAATAAGGTATAATTTAAGGGCATATATTAATCTGAATTTAATTATATTAAATGTTCAGTCTATACGAGAACAACCACAATTTATTCTACGTATGGATTTAAGCTCTTGACATACATACGTGCTAACCACGTTCACCTTTTTATTGTATGTAAAAACACTTATTGGCTACTTGTGACTGATAATTTTTTTTGTTTTTAATTGTAATTAATGAAGTATTAATAGAGCAACATTAAAAAATAACTCGATAAGAATTTTACTGTTTTTATTCATGTACCTATAAAGCAATTTGTCCTGACTGACTGACTCATTCAACAACACCCAGCAATAACTATTGAAGAGAAATTTAAGAAATTTGTATATACTAGTATGTTCTTCCTACGGTTTAAGTGTACACTAAGAAAGATTTTTTTTAAATTCCTAGTTTAAAGGGTTAAAATGGATTAACAATGAAATTTACTATTTTTTTACTTCCTTGTAAAAAGTAAAGGAAGTATAGTGATCACGAAAATTTCGGTCTCCAGATTCATCACATTGTTTCTTTTTTTTAACTTTTTTTACTTCCTTGTACAAAGTATTGTGATGGTGAAACATTTCGATTTTCATATTTCAACGGAAATATCCATTTTGACCATCCCTGAATCCATTTTTATTAGTTTCGGCGTGACGTCTGTACTAGTTATGGGAGATTCATACGTACGAATCTCCCATAACTCAAAAACGATTAGTCGTAGAAAATTTGGATTTAGGATTTTTGTAACATCTAGTTGTGCACCTCCCTTTTTGATTGCAATCGAAATTAAATTAAAATTTTAATTAATGAAATATTTTGATCTTAAAAGGAAGGCACATCGATTCGAATCAGACTTCATCCCTTTTGTTTTTTTTTAAATTTATTTTTTTAATTTTTCTTATTTTAATTTAAATGTATGGATTTAATAATTAATTGTTAACCTATAATTGTAAAAACCGTTTTACAATAAATAATAAATCAATGATAAAAATAAAAAAAAATATTAGAAATAAAATTTTATGTACTTTTAAATATGTGTAAATGTAATTTAATAGATATTACGTATGTGTCTATGTAGTATATCTGGTGAAACATACATCTGATTATTTAATATTAATTGAAAATTATAATTTGGAATCGTATTGTTTTTGGATTTTTTTTTTTAGCAAAATCTTTTTTTAAATCATCTTATTTAATTATTTGACAGTAAAATAAAATATATTTTTGAATTGTATTCAAGTTAAAGTGATTGTTGAAAATTTTTTTTCACTTTGTGTTATACGCACAAGATTTTTAATGTGTGTAGTATAAATGAAAGTTAATAAATAAAGTTATAAATAAAAGTATTCCGTTTAGTCAACTCCTGCAAACTGCTTACACATATTAATTTTTACCTTACGATGTAGGATAATCAGTTTTAATTATTGAATTATTTGATAAAGAATTTATTTAGAGCAATCAAGGGACTTTTACTTAACCTAATATTTCAGGTAAGATTGTTGAATTAATAACTGTATAAGTATTTTATATTAATAAAAACTAATATCTTAGCAATTGTGTAGCTGTCCACTTTTATTAAAGAATTGGAGGATCGTATCTCACTTTCAAATGAAATAGTTTAAATGAAGTGCAGCAAAAATGTGTATATGTAATTTAATAGGCATATAAGGAAGTCATGTGGTGTCCACATCAGATTTTTTAATTTCTCGGTAAGAAATGTATAATGATTGTTTTGTATAATGATTGAAAATTTTCCCCTTTTCCGACTAAACTCGGGCGATGATAACGCGAAAGTGTTTTTCGCCCAGAAAAAAACACTAAACTAAACGAGATAATCAGTAAATTTGGGCTATAAATACTCTTCAAATAAATATCTAAAAACCATTTTCGAATTTTTTTGATTTTCGTTTTTTTAAGGGATACGACGGAGAACAGCGCTCAACTAACACAGCCATTGTTACTGTATGTGCGATGCGACTGATTGCACCTGCCTCCAGTTACTTTGACTAAAAACATAAAATAAAAAAAATAAATAGACAGTGACGGGAAACGCAAGGAACCAGAGAGAACGGACAAATATATGTGTAGTGAATATGATATTAATTACCTCGTAATTTTAGAAATCGCGAAAATCATGAAAAGTTTTAGTCTAAAATTTATATTTCTCAATACTTTATAATAACAATAAATTTACTATTACATCTCGAACACCAAATTTTCAAACAGAATTTTTCTTTTTTCCTAAAAATCTAAGATAAGAAAGTGTCATTTTTATATTGTTAATTTTTCGCAACCGTAATCTGTAAGGTGAATTGTTATAAGAATCTTTCTTCAAGGATTTTGTAAATATTTTTCAAGGATGTTCTGTAACTATAATTCAAATAGAAAATTTCATTATAATCTATATCTTTGTGCAATTGTTTCCTACAAAATTTTCATTCCTGTGAACGATGATATTATTAAAGTTTTTCTTCCGCAATTTCAAATTTTTTCTACAATATGTTTTTAAAAATATTCATTTTGTGTCAAAATTAATAATATTTCTTCCTCACTGTTTAAAATATGTCTAAGACATTTATTTTTTAAAGGTTAATATTAATGTTCATAAATGTCAGTTATGAGGAAATATCACTGTACCTGACATAATGTAATAAATTCAAGTCTTTGTTAAATAAAAATCCTTTAGCATTGGCTTTAAAGATAATGTAAAAAAATAAATAAATACTTTAAATCGATACAATACCGTTCTTCTCTTTGTGTCACTATCACAGAGCAGTTAATTTTGAAGCAAACTGAAAAAATAACTTCTCAAAAATACGTTTTCCTCTTAACGGAAAATATATTAATCAGAAATTTCTTTGTACTTTATGTTAAAATGTATTATTATTCTGATATTCGTATGTAACGCGTTTGAGTTTCAAGAATGTATAGTGTAATTTAATTTATTTTTTTTAAATTCATATGTTCAATACAACCAATCTCTACTGTTAACTGATTAAAGGGTAAAAATAGAGGTGTTATCGTGCTATGGTTCTTCTGTGAACAAATCATCATTTTTCGAGAATTCGAGGACACATAGAACCGATACATGTTTAGCGCGATCAGATGGTTGGCGGCTTGACACGTTCCCTCTACTCACTTCAGGGACTGGTGTATGGTAACATCAATATTCTCACAGAAAGAAACTTTTAACTGATGTCTCTAGTACATCAAATGATTTACATGCATCACAGTCGTAACAAAGACTGAGACAGATAGGTAAAGCAACAAATTAAATATCCCTTCTTTCCATCGAGAAACAATTCGCCTACAGTATACATTCTTTCTTCTAAGTAGAATATACATGCCGTCCCTTCGCGGGTGTCTCCGTTAGAGGTGAAGCACAAAGGACCGAGTCCCGGTTGCTGGATTATGGAGGCCGGGAACGGCATAGCCGGGCCTAGCGTTTCCCTCATTTGGCGGTTAGAGGCGAAGGCACCTCCCGAAAACGTGTTGATGCTTAATTGAGGGTCTGGTTCCGGGAGGCAGGGTTAAAAAATGTAGGATATACATGGAAAATTAATGCTGATATTAGATTTGAACAGTAAAATTAGGCAGTAAATCCGCATGTAACAATAGATTATTCGCAAAACGTAATAATTATTCCAACGTTTAAATAAATGTTCTTTTAAAGGTTTTGAGAAGAGTTCAGTTGCCCAGTAACAGCACGCTAACGGATCTTAAATGCTAATAAATTCTGATAAAATAGTAGTATATTTTAATTAGACATGCCTTATTTATTTACTCCAGTATTCCAGCCTCTTTTCAGGCTTTGGTTTGGTTGGTACAGCTTGTTTCTAGGTAGATTTATCTTTGGTTAAGTCAGGTTAGGTTTTTTTTAACCTCCGGATCCACCTTTAGGCATTCTTCAGAGGATGAGATCATTCATCTCATCCGCGGTGGATTCGAAGGTTAAAAAAAAGTTAGGTTAGGTTAGGATACAGGTTAGCGATTACAGACAGCGTTTATAGAGTCATTGGCGCTGATAAGATAACGGGGAGGAGGTTGATATCGACGAAGTCATCCAGGAAGCTTGGACTTCGGCCTTGAAGAGAGGAGAGGTGCGGCCGCGTCCAATGCAGATATATTAGTGGTCGGATGAGATTGCCAATCTGAAAAGGATATGCGTTCGCAAAATGCGCATCCTCAGGAGATTAAGAAGAGAGGATCGACAGGAGACAGAGAGAGCCATGGCAGAACGGAAAGATTCTGCAAGGAGCCTCCGATAGCCATCAACAAAGCGAAGCGAAATAGATGGAGGGAGATCTGTTCTCAGCTTGAGGAGAACCCCTGGGGCATAGCACACAAATTAGTAACAAAGAGGCTGGAAAAATCTCTCCCCAGCTTCCTGAGGTGCAACTCCGGGAAACAATGCTCACCCTGTTTCCGAGAGATGAGATGCTGAGATGGAGGGAGTTGGCGGCTATAGAGATATATCACGTGTCATTACGGAGGAGCTGTGACACGCAGTCTCTCGACTCCGTCCTAGAAAGAGCCCAGGGGTGGATGGAGTGCCTGTGGAGACGATGAGGGCGTTGGTGGAGGTTTCCCTGATCACTTTTTGGAAGTATTTAATGAATGCCTGTTTAAGAAGAGATTCCCAACACCATGGAAGATGGTGACAGTGGTTCTCCTCCCTAAGGGTGATGGCGAAGAGGGCGGCCTAATGAGTTACAGGCTGGTTTGTCTAATTGGTAGCCTGGGGAAACTTTTCGAAGTTATTCTGACAAACAGGTTGCAGGAGGAGAGAACTTTTTTTTGCCTATTATATGAAACGCTTAAACATTGTTTATTTTCTATTATTGTATATCTATTATCTATTACATATATTTAACATGTATATTTTTAAAGGAAATTCTAAATTAATAACAAATTTTGATAATAGAAATGTAGTGTCTTACTTTTTTTTATATCAGTATCGTTTTGATAAACAGTTTTATTTATGTTACAGAAATTTTTTTTTTGTGGGGAAAAAATGATATTTGCGAGACTTACCGTACGGTTTACAATTTCATCGTAATTACTTTTGGATACACTACTTACAACTAAGAAAAGATCGAAGTATACTAAACTACTAATAAAGAGGTTTAATATTTGATTTAACTACTATTAATAGAATTTGTACTTTTAGAGTTGACTACTTCAAGAAAGGAGAACTTATATGCAAAAATAAATTTATTAATACCAAATATAAATCCATATACCAATGCTAAATATAAAATTTGAATTTACGGAGATGACAATTCAAAAGAAATTCCTAGAAATATTTGTGTAGAGTGTAGCACTTTAAAGCACTAATTCAAGAACATTATAAAAACAACAGAAATGTAAAGAAAAGATAGTATGGTGATTAAAATAGTGTTAGAAAAAATTTTGAAAATTCCGTATGTCTATAAAATTTGGAATTAAATGATCTTAAGACGAATATGAGAGAAAAGGGAGAAATTTGTGATACAGTTTGTAAAGAGGCAATCTAGCTTAGTAGGCCACATAATAAGACAATAAGACAGATTTAATTACTTCGATAATAAAAGAATGTGTAGAAGGTAAAAGTTGAAGACATATGTTGGAATAAGTAAAACGAATTACAGAGAACGTAAAATGTAATATATTGAGGTTAAAAATTAATATAGAAGAGAAAGAAATGAAGAACAGTAATTAAACCGATTAAACAAATGAAAAATCCAAAAACATAAAATTGCAACTCTTTTAACATTGATGATGTTTCAAGTAGAGACGTAAAATTTTGCGATATTTTATGAGTAAATTACTCATAGTTTTGACATCAGAAACGGAATTGAATCCCTCCTTCTAGGGCCTCAGTGAAGACAAATCAGAAATCTTGTAAGCATCCATTGTGTGATATCTCGCTTAAAAGGTCTCGTTATAAATGTAAAAAATGGTTTTTGTGAGAAACCGTACAACAATATTTTGCATTAAATATTGGAAAAGTATGTAAATAATTTTAGAAAACATTTATTTGATTAAAAAATACGACTTCAATTTAATTAATGTTCAAATCATTAGACAGTGTAGGTCTGAAAAATGGCACTGTCTTGTTCAATGATTTCTTAGTATAATTCTTAACTACATCCTGAATACTAGTTTTTATACTAACAATTCCTGTTACAGAATACGAAAGTAGCAAAACTATTGTAAGAAAAGAAATAGTATAATGTAAATTATTCATTTAAACGAACCCACAGTTACTTTTAATTTTCAAATATCTTATGACCTGTTTCCTTAGTACGATATCTAAAATCATACAACTGGATATACTGATATCTAACCTCAGACTTTATTTAAGGTATTTTAAAATAAATTTTAATAAATGGTAATATTAGTACACTGTAATAAAAATAAATATATTTTAAAATTACTTACTTAAAGTAAATAGTAAATTTAATGTAAAAATAAAAAAAAATTAGTTCTTTCCATTTTTTGTAGGAATTCTCATTCTTCATACAATAGAGTAATAAAAAAATAATATTTTTAATAATAATATAAAAAGACATGAAATGAAGTTCTGATGTATACCATGTGCCATCGATTTGGTCACACTGCGGTTTGATGTGAAAGACCGCAAATATGCGTGTGTGATGAAGAGGCTCATGCAAGGATTCCGTCGGCGTAAACTGCAAAGGACAGCATTCATTCCGATCAAGAAACTGTCATGTTTACAAAGAAAAAGTAGCTGTCCAGAAAGTTAAAACCTTATAGAAGGTCAGCTTTTTTGAAGTTAAGAAAATTGTAAACATCCGTAAATGTAGATCAACAACAAAATGTGCTCAGGCAGAAGCTACTGTTTCTACCACAAGTATTGGTAGAGATCAGCTCCTCAGTAACCTCCCTCAAACATTAGCAACAATGATATAGAAAATAATCGATAATATTATTCTCCCTTTCTCCCTTACCGAAGCTGCCGCTGGTGCGACCCCTGATGTGAATATCTTTACAGTTCCCGTCTCTGAATCGACGCCTACATCAACCGCCGATCCATTGCCGTCCTCGTTCACCGCTTTCTTTGTATCCGACTCTTATGCTGGAAGCTCCGCGTGACGATGTAATCTTCGAACATTAAGCAGTTCATAGAGTCGGGAAAAAGGAGGAAAAGGACTGGCCAAAAGCCAAATCTGGAAATTAACCTTCTAATATAAAAGATTTTATATTCTTCAATGGAACATCAATGAATGTTTGTCAAATATCCTTGATCTCCAACGCTTGGTACATGATGTAGACCCAATTTGTATTTGTCTATACACATTTCCGTGGAGATCCTCATTTCAACTTAGGAAGATACGATATTTATCGGCAAAGTCGACCGCAAAATGTAAGAATTAGAAGTGGAGTAACCATACCATACGTCGATTAGAGCTACCATCGTAAAGGTTGAAGTAAACACGAATCTGCAAGCGGTCGCAATAAGAATAAAGCGTCTGCTGCAGATCTCGTATCTGCAGTATATATTAGCGGAATTTTGATCGGAAGGAGGATGACATAATGCGTTTAATTATTAGATTCCCCTACCCATACTGTGGATTACTTAAAGCACACAACCCTATTAAGGAGGGGATGAAATTGATCCCCGGAAAAGAGAGTTGGAAAAGTTCATTTTAAATTCTAATTTACTTATATTAAACAACGGCTCAGAAACTTATTTTAATACCAGAGACGGATCGACGTCCAGTATAGATTTAGCATGTATAACTGAATTATAGCACTGAAGTACACTTTCAAGGTTTTAGAAGATCTCTACGGAAGTAATCATTTTCTGTTACAAATTAAAGCTAATGTCTCAACGAAAATATAATCCGTCTCAAAAGATGGTTGTTTGAAAGGCAGATCGGACAAGTTTCAATTCTGATATAAGACTCCCTGAAACAACTGGAGTTATCGAAAATGATGTCGACGCTAATTTATTAATGCTATATTTGACTCGGCATCAAGATATACTCCCAAAACATCCGAAAAAACGCAAGAAGCCACCCTTTCATGGTGATGTGATGGAATTAATGAAGTAATAAAATCGAAGAAAAAAATATAACCCTTTCAAGAAACGTCCAACATAGTAAAATTTAATTGCCTTTAAAAAGCACAGGACGTATGCAAAAAGACTTATAACAGATTAAAAGAAAACGATTCTGGCAATATGTCATCTATTAGCAGATTGTGGGTGTACAAACTTTACTCCCATAATTTTTCTTCAATTTGAAGATGACCTAAGAGATATTCCAAATGAGATTGTTGAATTATTAGCCAATTCGAAGAAGCCAATAAAATGGCGAATTATGAAGAATGTTTTAAAACTTTTATAAAAAAAAATATTTGAGGGTCACCTAAATTTTGGAATCAAAATGAATTTTTCATACAAAGTATCTTTCAAAATAGACAAAATTATGAAAGCGTTGGAAAAAACGGGCAGTACAGCTCTTGTCCAGACGAAATACATTATACCGTGATCAAACTTAGATTGCTAGAATTATATAATCAGATATGAAGGGATGGAATATCCCTCGGCAGTGAAAGAAAGCATATATTGTTTTAATTCCAAAAAGAGAAAATAATCTGGCCGATCCCAATAGTTACCATCCTATTTTCTTGACTGTGCTACTGGAAAAATCTACGAAAAATGATAAATAACAAATTCTTTTGAATTTTAGAAAGAGAAAGGCTTTTATCCACGCATCAAGCAGGACTTTAACAGTACCGTTCAACGACTGACCAAATGATCAATTTAGAAAATATTACTTACAACAGTTTCATCACTAGGAAACACGGTGCTGGAGTCTTATTTGATCTTCAGAAGGTTTTTGATATGACTTGGCGTCATGGAAGTTAGACCAACACATAACAACAGAATCAGATTTACCACAAGCGCTTTCCGTATAAGTCCGGTGACTAGTTTAATAACTGAAACTGGCATAATGCCATTATATTACAGAAGAAAGATCTTACTTGTAACATATGCAAAAAATATGCTAGCTTTTCCTATCCACGTAAACCATTAAACGTTTAAAAACAATCGTTTGGCTGCACAATATGAAGACTTAGTTACTAATTCCAACCAGCCGGAATACAGTATCATGAGTAAGCAAAAAAAAAAACGGTATTGCTTTGCTGAATACATTAACAGTTTCTACGAGAGAAATACCACCATGACTTTTACCTACTGTAAGCACAAGATTAGATCTCTCTTATAGAAAATTTTTTTAAAAACCGGCAATGATCATCCAACAGGAATTTTCATCTATCAATAGCTAGGAAAGATTTATAAAAATTTTTACTTATGATTCTAAAACCGAATATGGTTTTGGATGTTTCGTACACATAAATAGTTAAGCTCATTCGTCAGATATAACCAGTATTTACACGGCATAGTTCATTGCTACACAGCAAGCTCTTCGCTACTCAAAAAATTTCTGCGAACAGAGAGTGCTTACATGTTCTGACTATTTAAGCACAATTACTGCAATTCGAAGCAAGAACATTGAGGATGACTTTATCGCATTCTGCCCAATCTATATGTATTAAACCGAATGGATAGCAATGTGTATTTGTATGGACTCCAGAGCACACTGTTATTTTAGGAAATGAAAGCGCAAACGCAGCGGCCAGAATGGCAACATTTTGTGAAAATGTGGATATAATCTATTCGCATAGCTGATGTTAAAAATCGTCTAACTATCAAACACATGGAGTAATGAATGGAAAATACTAAACACGAAACTGAATGCAATTAAAATTACTCTATATAAATGGAAAAGTGATGCGAAATTGACTAACTGAGAACAAGTGCGATGACCAGACTCAGAATCGGTCGCACATGAACAACAAATTCATATTTGTTAACCGGCGAAGAAAGACCAATGTGCAGCGTACATGATAAACCCCTTAATGCTAAGTATCTACTGGAAGAGTTTACAATACATTAAAACTTCAGAAAGAGGTATGGACTAAGAAATAATATTACAACTGATTTAGAAAATGGTAAAGAAGAAAGAATTGTTGTTTACCTTCACGCCAGCCGATTATTAACGCATTTGTTGTAAGCCTTCGACGAAGTCAGTAAATCTAATGTGACTTAGAATCCTCTGTGAATGCATGTGAATGCACTTTACACCTCAAACATAGCGTTCTTAAATTTACATGGTATTGTCCATTTTTGTGTATTTCATTTTATTGTGAGTAATCTTTAAGTTTTCTTTTTCTTTTTTTATGTAGATGTCAGGGTCTTTAAACCCTGTGAGTGTTATATGTGTGCGTTTTATTTAAATGTTTTATGTAACTTTTATTTATGTGTTTTATCAAAATGTAAGGGCCCTATTCATCCTTACATCTGACGATCCTGCTGATTGACCTTGGAAGTCAATGCCCGTATAAAGAAAAAAAATAATAAATGGATAAACTTAACTGTACGAAAAAATATAGATATATAAAATAAATGTACAATGCACATGACGTAACATTTCTTTATTAGCAAATGATAAAATAACCAACTAAAAAAAATTACCTCATTTGTATATAAGTTTTATTTATTTGCATTTATTAATAAAAAATAATTAACATACAAAACACACGGTTGCTGAAAGAATTCAATTTCAGGCAAAAGTAGTATAATATGTATCACAGCAGTGCTCTGTATAGACAAATTTTTACATTCGTTCGACAAACTATTCATATATTCATGTGTATACATATATATATATATATATGTGTGTGTGTATATTTATATATATATATATATGTGTGTGTATATATACACAGAGTGTTTCTAAAATGGTGGGCTGGCTATACGTTTTCAGAGTCTACTTAAAAAAGTAAAAATATCCTTAGGAAAAACTGCAATTTCTCCTTCGTTCTCCCCCTGTCGACCACTTTGTTATTTTTATATAATGATTTATATATCAAGTTCGGATAGGCGAATCACATTAATAAAGTTTTAATAAAGGTAATAAAGTTTTAAAATTATCAAAAAATCAGGACTTAAATACCTTCGCAAATTACAAAATGGCGAACATATTTATTTTTCAATCCGTTATATCTACATAAATATTAGTTTTATACCAAAATTTATGCATTTGCTAAAACATTAAGCCTTTTATTTTTAACAAAATGACATTCTATTTTTTAAATCGGTTTACAAATGGTCGATTTATGAGAGTCCTGATTTTTGACTATTTTAAAACTTTATTCCCAAAATGCTTACCAAATATTAATGTAATTCACCTATCCGAACTTGAGATATAAATCATTATATAAAAATAACAATGTGGAGGGCACGGAGAGAACGAAGGCGAAATTGCCATTTTTCTTAAGGATATTTTTTTGTTTAGTTTTACAAGTAGAATCCGAAAAAGTATAGCCAGCCTACCATTTTATAAACACTGTATATATATATACTTTAATAAAATAATGAGCTCACTTGAAATGAGCTTTACTTGTAATTATATCTTTCATAAATATTCACATTAAATAAAAAATATTCAAAACTTATGCTAAGATTTCAGTACATTTATTTCTCATTACATTATGTCCACGAGATTTTACATAAGATGTTAGATGTAAGAAATATTTCATTGTTTTTTGTTTTCTTTTATTAAATTAATATTATTTTTAGGTTCATCGTTCGACTACGTACCACTTGAATCAGATCCTTCACCGCTTTTCTTTCTTGAACTTCAACCACTCAGTAAGTTAAAGAATGTTCTACGTCATCCTACAGGTTATTGACTCGCCACATTTTAACTTACATTTCTATCATGCAATTGCTATAATTTTCGAGTTTCAGTTACTCCAGTATTCTATTAATTGTGGAACTGAAATTACTGCAAGTGCAATAACTGGAAGGTTAAGGCTCTTATGCAATACGTTTAGAATGTATTTTTAAAATTATGAAAGGCCAAGCAAATAGAAACATTTATTTATATTTTGTCCTGTTTTTTCTTGGTTTCAGAGCAGTTTAATATTTCTTATTAAAAACTATTACTTTGTTGTTTGGTTCAGTTAATCCTGAAAATTTTAAATTTACAACAAATTACTCGACCTTATAATTCTATTTTACATAATAATAATCATCTGAGTTATTCAGGAATAGTTTTTATTTATAATCCAAAAGAGAAAAATTTATTCAAAATTCCAAAAAAATGTTTTGGATAGATATTTCTTAAAAATTTTTTTCATCTAATTCTTGTCACCACAAAGTATTTTACAGAAATATATTTCTGACAAGAAATACAAAATTTCTGTGTTCAACAAATGGGCGATAGATGAAGTTCTGAGATTAGAATCTATTCTTAGATAGACTAGGTTCTGAGCCGCTGGTGGGGAAGTTATAACCCACGAGTCAAACACTGACCCACGAAGGTTTTTTAGATGACCCACGCGTTGATTTTTATAAACTTATTTTTTATATCATTAAAGAGAGAACAGGCAATCGAAAATATTAAAAAATTGGAATAAATATCTAATGTCAAATTTATAAAAAAAAAAACAAAAAACTAAAATTTCCTTGTGGACGTTGGCTAACTGACTTTTTATATCACTTTTTATAACTTGGCGCGCATATTCGTTGCATTGTTATACGGGGATGTACCAGCTTGCAGTGTTGAATTTATTGGCATCCTTGGCGTTCGCGTCTAGAAGGGCTTAATAATTTAACTTTATAATTATTTTTTTATTATTAAATTTTCTCATCTGGATATACATGTTTATCAAGTACGTTAATAAGAAGTTTCTTCTAAAATTATTGTATTCTAAATATAATTATTTTTAGTTGTAGCCCTGTATTATATCGGCTGTTAAAAAAATAAAAACAAACGATACAAGTTCCAGACAAGCGTTTTTAGATTGTATTGCTTCTTTGTAGATTTTAAAGAAAAAGACTAGATTATAAAGCGTATAAATGAGTAAGCAATAAGTCGCAAAACAATTATAAAATACTAGAATTAGAAACAAATAATATTAAGATACAAGTACCATAAAAAATGTTCCTTATAATAAGAAGGAAATAATCTTTTGTTGTATGAGGTCTACAGCAAAACAAGTATATCTGTCTCGAACCAAATTTGATAACAAAGTAATCATCAATAAAATATCATAAAATTAAATCTTTCTTTTCTGTTTAACCTTCAGAAGTACCGTAAGGAATTACTTCAAAGGATGATATGTTTGAATGTTAATGAAGTGCACAGTCTGACGTCGACCGTTCTTGAGATGTGCGGTTAATTGAAACCCAACCACCAAAGAACACCGGTATCCGTGAGTTACTGCCTTTACTGGGATTTAAAATTAAATCTAAAACTATCTCTAAAAAAAGTGTAAGATTTGCATTACTTGAGAAAAAATACTTTCAGCTTAAGAATTCTAACGATGATTATAAATTGCGTTTGCTGGTGCAACAATTTCAGCTATTGTATCTCCTTTTAAAAGAATCTGAGAATGTCTTCAAGTCAGAAAGGAAGCAATTAAGAGATTTATGGAAGTTAGTGACCATCCAAAGTTATTTACTGATCTATTTAAGGCGAAGTTAATAAAGTTAGCGACCTTGTAAAAGTGTACAATCATTACTGAATAATAAAATAAAATTTGCGAATGAATGAGAAAATGAGATTTGTCGATTATTTCATTATAAACCCATTCAATTTTTATATATTTAAATTAAAGCGATTATGTATTAATAATAAATAAATTAAACAATGAGAAATTTAAATTGTAAGTAAAATTGATTGGCTTTAATTGAGCTTAAAAAGGTATTATATTCTGTGTAACAAAATAATAAAAAAAAATTTTAATTGTTGAAAAAAGAAATTTATAATACATTTTTATTGTAATGATTTATAGCGTAATACACTAAATTTTTATATAACGAGTCAGCGCAAAAAGTACTTAGATCCTCACAAAGGTTACATCAGCAGCTATACAAAAACTAACGCGCACAGATTTAGTAAATCTAGAGTTTTAGCGCATGTTGTTTCCTTTTCCATCAGAGATATGTTAGTATCAGAAAATAATAGCTTTTCCTTCAGAAAATAAATATGAATTAATCAGAAAGTGTAAATAATCTGTTATTATCAATAAATTACTGGCATGATCCGAGAAGAACGATATTTATCCGTTATGAAATTATTTATTCCATTAAAAATGAAAGGTTTTTTTTTAAAAAAAAAAAGAAGAAAGAATTATCCAATTTAAATGATTCTTTAATGTTAATAATTGAAAAACGGTTCGTTCAAACCGGATCTTTAGTCACAACCGGAAATTGCTTAATTCTTATCCTGGAATTAATCAACTAGAAACACTAGCTGATTAATTAATTAACTATTTATAACTACATAACTACGTTACTCAAGTAGAGCAGTAATTAATCTGTCTAAATTATATAACGTACATTACAAACTTAACTCAGTTTCATATATATATATATATATATATATACATATTATAGAAATGTGTATTGGAATCAGATAATAAGAAAACAGATTTTTTTGTTGAGTACTTTATAATAAGTTGAGTGTAGTAAAGATTAATATGATTTAATGAGTATGAGTGGCATAGTACTTTAATAAAGTACTATGCCTCTTTATTACAGGATATAGAATTAAGGTTCTAATAAATCTGAGACTTTGATTCAGATATAACAAATACGTCGTAGAAGTTGACGAAGTATTTAAAAAAAAAAAATTAAGTTAAATATATAAATACATAAATATTTATGTATGGATACTTTTCCAAAAGACTGAGATTACAACGCTGAATGCTAACTAACTGATTTAAAGATATGCAAATTTATATAAATATATAAAATTCATAATAATTTTCTACGGTAATTAATTTCCGTTTTTGGTAGTAAAAATTTATTTTAATAAGTAATTTTATTGATTCTATGGGACTAGAGACCAAAGATTAATTGAAAGAATAATTGCTTATGTTACAAATAAATAATTATTTGTATGGGAATATTTTAATTAATGTTACATAATTAATGAAGTTTGGATACAATTCAATCTGCTATTGAACATATAATTAAGTAATTATTTCAAGTAAAAGGAAAATTAAAAAAGATTTCTTAATATTAAAACATAATCCATAAATAAATAAATATATATATATATATATTATTATTATTATTATTATTATTATTATTACTATTTTTGTATGATTTTTGTTACTAATTGGGTAGAGGAATGGCCATAATTGAATTTTCAAAACAATTTTGATTGCTATATCAACTAACTTCAGGATGTAATTCGTAATCGGTCAGATATTATCTACATAAATAAAAGACAATCTTAGTTTTGCGTGTGCCCTAATAACTCAAAAACTATTTAACCAATTTCGCTGAAAATTTCACAGTATATTATTATTTGTCCTGCAAGTGTTTACATTTTATTAGTTCCATAATATTTAACCACATAATAACTGCCTGAAGAGTCGATATTGATAGACAACGATCGACATATATATTAGATTATCGTTATTAAATTTAGTAAAAGAAGTTTTAGCTTATTTATTAATTTTTATTTTTTTTACGATTTATTTATTAATGTAATAAGTGAGGTTTGAAATGCGGTAAATATTTTGGCAATAGCTAAGCACTGCGGGTCCATTAGTTTTAAATAATTAGCGATCACTACGTTAAACTATTGTGGTTATAATGGATAAAACTACTGAAAAAAAAAATTAATTCAGTTCATTAATTTTAAAATGAATAATAGAAAAAAACTATGATATCCTTCAAAACATCTCATTTAAGTAGATGAGATATTTAAGATCACGTTAGTTGTATTTAATTTTCTTAATATGAGGTTTTCTACTTCCTTGTACGAATATAGGAGGTATTGGGATCGCGAAAAATTTCGGTTTTTAAATTTCAACGGAAATATCCATTTTAACCATCCCTGAATCCATTTTGACTAGTTTCGGCGTGACGTCTGTACGTATGTATCTCGCATAACTCAAAAACGATTAGTCGTAGGAGGTTTATATTTTGAATTTAGGACTTAACATCTTTAATTTAACTTTAACATCTAGTTGTGCAACTCCCATTTTGATTGCAATCGACTTGACTAAAAATGTCCAAAAAAACCCAAATTCCAAATAATTTGGATTATGAACTCTTTCTTAACTGCAATAATAAGCCCTCATTGAGATCTTTTCAACGATATATCATAAGTGGTACTTATTTTCATTGGTTCCAGAGTTATAACCAAATAAAACTTTAATTAATTACATATTTGGATCTTACAAGGGGAAGGCAGGAAGGCACATCGGTTCGAATTCGATTTTACTTCCTTTTTTTATTTAACTTTTGTTTTTTTAAATATATTGATTTATTAATAATTATTAAACCTCTGATTGAAAAAAGTTTTACGATAAATGATAATTCAACAATAATAAAAAAAAATATGAAAAATATCAGAAGTTATTAATGAAATAAAATTTTATGTACTTTTAAAAATTTGTATATGTTGTTTAGTAGTCGTACAAGGAGGTCATGTGGTCTCCACATCAGATTTTTTAATTTAAATTTTATTGTGTTATGTTCTACAAATTATTAATATTAAATAATTATTTATTTTGTTTTACAAAACCTATTATTAATTCTGCTGTTGTTAATAAGGTATCGGTTGGTTGACTGGTTACAATTATTTCCACAAATACCATAATTTTATATTAAATAAACTATATCTTTAATATAACATAGAAGGACCCTGGTTAGAAAAAATAAGAATATAAAAATTTTTACTGGATTTGATATCCCGTTTAACCGATGTGCTTCAGTCACAGGATTAAGTCATATTACGTGCCCAGAAGCGATTATCCTCGAACTTTGAATTGGTATTGGGTAAATAGTTTATTGTTTGTCAATATAGTTACAAGATTTAAAAAAAATTGTTATTATTGTTAGTTTTCCCATTAAAATAGTACTAATTAAAAACAACTTTAAAAAAAAATCTAAATAAGGATATTTTTAAAAAAATCCATGAAACCGATTTGTAAAAACAAATTTACTAAAAAGTAAATAAGAAATATTTTTTTTAGAATTCTTCTTTAAATTTCGAATTTCTATTAAATTGAGGCCGAATTACAAATAACTATCAATAATGTTTTTTTAATTAAGAAGTACTTCGCCAATTTACAAAGTATAAGCTAAGTTTATAATGTTTTATTACTTTTTTAAGCCATTTTTATTGATTAAAAAAAAATTATTTTATTTTTACGTAAAATCTGGATAGCAAAAATGACGTCTTGTAAGAAAAAGTCATTTGCAAGAAACGAAAAAAGGATAAAAGTGTTAATAAAAATAACATAAAGCAGAATCAGTAGAAACTTTTCTCGAGAACCAGTTAAGACTCTCTGGAGGATAATATGCTATTACAAAATAATATCGAATGATAAACATAAAAAAAGTAAAAAATATTAAATGCTTTATGAACATTATATTATTTTTTATTTAAAGAATTTTTATTTTAGGATATTTAATAGAAATTTATTATGGATCATCATAGGAACTCTATCTTCAAAATAAAAAAATCATATGAAAATAAATCATCATAAAAATCGGTGCAAATGGTAAATAGTAACGTTTGAAAGTAATTTTAAATATAATTAGGAATTCGTAAAACAAATTTACATTTTTATATGAAAAATTAAAATAAAAATTAAAAAAAATTAAAATTAAAAATTTTAATTTTTTAGATTTTATGTGATTTTCTGCTCTGCAACCAGTACATTTCCTTAGGCTTAATATTCGGTTGTTTTCGCTTTTCTCTTACATATACCTTCCACGTCAGACCAAGAAGATGGAGACCAAGATACCGTACTCTTTGAGCATGTGGTATAAGAATGGCATCGATGTGAACGCATGGGCAATTTCCTCTCCTCAATGTCACAATACTCGATTTCGTTTGATTAACACTAAACTTTCACCTACATAGTCATCTCTTTATTTGGTCCACTTCAGATTGTAGTTTATTGAAGCTAGATTTGGGTCAACATCGACAGCCAGAATAGCCATGTCATCGGCTAAAGAAGCGGCAATGACATAATCTGGTGTCGGAAGGTGTGCTGCGAAGTTGGAACATAAAACAGATCCTATAACTAGATGGATTAAAGGCAAAGACTCTCAAAAAAGCTTTCACTTGGCCAGGCAGTAGTCATATTCCAGTGAGTTCATTAATTTAGACAAACGAAGTTATATTTGACCTATTTTCTTTTTTAAGCGGCTGCACCGACCGTTGTTGGTAAGAGATGAATTTTTTAAGCATATGAAAAATTTTAAGCCAATTTTTATATAAATACAATTTATTAGTCTAAGAAGACAGAAAATAAGATAAATAAATACATAAATAATAATAATAATAATAATAATAATAACTTACCTAATAGACTTACTTACCTAATACACGTAGCTATCCCATCAAGTAACAACCTAACATTAAAATCAATGAGAAGCTGCAGAAATATACAGAAAGAAGTTTACATTATCCCAATAATTTTATCTGCGGAGGAAATAACACCATCTACTTTGCACAACTGTCTTGAAAAACCGAAGATCCAGTGGAAGACCCACGCAATAATGAAAAGGAGCGTGATAATTGACACCTGCCATGTTGCCCAGAAGGCTCTTGTCAACAATAGCAAGCTTAATCTCGTCGGTATAAATTACTCCGAGTTTAGGTAATGTCACCGGCAAAAGGCTGTGAAACTGTAATAATAATACCCTTTTTTTCTCTTTGTTTTTTTTTTTTTGTCTCTACTCCCCTGGGCCGGACCGACTTGATGGTATTACGCCACCCAGGGGAGTGTCCGTTACTCTAATATACCCTCCCCGCCTACCGGCTATATACCGGCATGGCAGGTCAGGCCTACCGGTGGCTCTTTTGAGATTTTATATTCTCTATTATGTCCTCTATGGAACCACATCATACCTACAAGTCGTGATGTGATCCCCAGAACTTTCATAATACTCTCTTGTCCCTACAGCACACCCCAAGGAGTCCTCAGCGGATCATTGAAACCAGCACACCTAAGCATGCTGGCTCTCACCGCTGAGGCTGTCCACCCAACCTAACATACTAGAAACCCATACTTCTTTCATCTTCATTCTTCTGTTTTAGTGCTGTCTTTATATAATCAGCGACCTTTCTCCAATTCTCTTTTACTGCTGAGCATGAAATCCATGGTTTCCTTCGGCGTTTTTCCATGAATACCCGCGTCGTGTCTTAGTCTTATCCATTTATTACATACTAAAAACGTATGCTCAGAATCATCGTCCTGTTCGCAGTACATGCACGTGGGTTCATTCCTTCTTCCCACCTTATGGAGATAACCATTGAAACACCCATGTCCCGTCAGGAACTGGGTGATCCAATAGTCAGTTTCTCCATGCCGCCTGTTTATCCATCCTGTTAATTCTGGAATTAAGGTTCTTGTCCATCCAGCCACTCCAGCCTCCGCCCATCTCTCCTGCCAGATTCTATGTATGTTTTCCCTGACTTCATTTTCTGCTCTCCCTAAAAACCTGTCAGTTCTATATCTGGCGATAAGGTCAATCGGTAACATTCCCGAGAGCACACAGAGGGCCTCGTAAGAAACAGTTCTATAGGCAGATACTACTCCCAGTAGTATCCCCCTGTGTGATCTTTTCAACCTGTCTCTATTTCTGCTAATAGTGAGAGCACAACTCCATGCCGGCACGGCATACATCATTAATGACACTACGGTTGTCGCTAAAACTTTTCTTTTTGATGCCCGAGGAGCGCTCTGCTTTGAAAAAATTATATTTAGGCATTTAGTCAGTTTCTCCGCACTCTGACAGACACTTAGTACCTGCTCAGTAAATCTCCAGTTTTTCTGTAAGATGACTCCAAGATATTTTAATACTGTTACTTCCTCAATATTATAGTCTCCAATTCGTATATCTACTGGCTGCAATACACGTTTTCCAGTGAATTTAATGTATTTATATTTTTCAATCGAAAGCTGCAATCCCCTATCAATGAGCCATCTACCAACTGTCTCTAATGCAGCGTTTGCCTTGTTTTTAACTTCATCGATCGTGCTGGCCTGCACAAGGATTGCCAGATCATCTGCGTATGCTATAATTTGTACACCCTCAGGAAATGTTAGCCGAAGCACACCATCAAAGGCAAAAACCCACAAAAGTGGTCCAAGGACTGAGCCCTGCGGTACACCGGCGCTCATACTAAAGGATATCTCTTGCTCTTGCGCCTTGACTTTACAGCTGCGACTTTTGAGGTATTCCTCTACTTGCCTTCTCAAGTACGGGCTAATTCCCTTTTCAACCATGGCCTCATTAATATGTTTCCATGGAATCGACCCGAAAGCATTCTTCACGTCTAAAGAGACAAGCAAAGGAATGTTTCTTGTCCGCCAAGTATCGCTTCTAGTTTCGTTAGCCCAACTAATCACCTTACTAATTTCCTGAACTGTTGACCTGCCTTTCCAAAAACCAAACTAATTAGCACTTATTTTCGCACCATCTTCCACCTCCTGCACTATGCGACCAGCCAACATTTTTTCAACCACTTTTTCCATCGTGTTGAGTAGGCTCAACGGTCTATATGTCAATTGTCCTGTATCATTTGTGCCTTTAGGCAAAAACACAACTTTTGCCTCCTTCCAACACTCCGGGAAAGTCTTGTGAATCAGGCCGTAGCTGGCCACCTCGAGTATCTCCCAAGGTGCTTTCTTGATGAGATTCTTAATTATTGCAGCTGGAATTTGGTCCGGTCCGGGGCTATTCTTAGTCGCAAGCATGCTGCCAGCACATTGCAACTCGCATAAGGCAAATCTTCTGCTATCGCATTCAGTGGGGTTGCGCTCCTCAACAGTTATATGCGGGAAAAGACTAGATACTTGTGTTTCAGCCTATCCTTGGAGAGTATCGGAAGCCTTCTGCCAAACCTCTTTGTAACAATTTTAAAAGCCATGCCCCATGGGTCACTGTCTAGTTCAGCACACAACCTCGACCAGTGTATTCTCTTCTCTATCTTTATAGCTTTATTGAGAGCTCTTCTAGCCTCTTTATAGTTGCTAACTGCCTCCTGATATCTCGAGTCACCTGCGGGTCTGAGCCTTTGCATTACACGTCTCCTGGTTTGTAGCGTCTGTCTAAGGAGCGCTATTTCACCTGTCTACCAATAGACCGTGTGTTTCCTGAGGCCATTGCGCGATTCTCTATCCATCTCTTGCATAACAATATTGGTCAAAGTATCTGGCGTAAGATGTTCAGCCACCTCTAGTCTTGTAGCCACTCTATTGGTAATTACTTCTATTTGGTACGCCGAAAATCTAATCAACGAGGGTTGTTCATTCGTCTTAAAACTGACATCGTTCAATGATATCATCGTAGCATAATGGTCGCTAGCTATATCATGTGGTATCACCTCCCAATACCACTGCTGACTCCTCCATCTATTGTCAAGTATGGTGAGGTCCAGGATAGAGGTATGTCCCCTGGCCTCGAATGTAGGCGTGTGCTACATTAATCCTGCCATCATTAACGCAATGGCAGCCAACGGTCTCCATCATGTCTGTTAATAATTTACCTTTCTTATTCGTACATCGACCGCCAGCCGCCACCAGCCTACTGTTGAAATCTCCTACCATGATGATCTTCTTATCCGTGTTACTAATTAGCTCTTGTATCGTATCAAGGGTGCTAGTGAATTCACTAAGTGCCACATTGGGAGATATATATACGCCACTAGCGTTTCTAGCGCCACTGTGCCTTTGCTTCTAAAATTTAATCTACTTGCCACTCTATTACTGACATCTTTAATCACTACGTCACCCTCAGTGTCTGCATACCAACCAGACCTGGCTGCCTCATAAATATTTGGCTCGGTAATAACCAATATGTCAACTTTCTTCTGTACAACCAATCTAGATACCATGCTGTGTGATAGCGTGCTCCTGTTTACATTTGCTTGTAATACTCTAATCATTTTTATTAATATCGCATTGCCATGCACCAGTCCTATGCTCATGGCCGTCAGACATTTCTTGGGTTCCTGACAATTCGCAATAACGTGGCCTCTGCCACCGCAATTAAAGCACAATTCAGATCTGTCAGGACCTTTACAATCCTGACGACTGTGACCCGTACCCCAGCATCTGTAACATTTTTCACCATCTTCTCGTATGAATGCTCGGCAGTTCACCCAGCCGATACGTAAACGCTACTCCACCATCCTACAGGCTGCCCTATAGGTAGGTAATAATCCTATAATAATGCCCTGAGGTAGGTAATCCCCACGTCCGGAACACAACATCTACGTTCCACGTCCAGGGTGGTAACAGCTGTACTTATGTACAATAGATATAGCTGGCTAACGGGGCTCCGAGTAAATTCCTCGGGTATGCTTTTCTTTTGACCTGTTTCCACCTTCAGGTCCTCACATGGTTTGGATTTTTCGGCTACCTGCAGGATATGGAATAATAAACGATTTTGAAACTGGACTAATACCACTTTTAGAGCTGGCGATGTGGCGGCCAGGGTGAATGTTATTGCAGGTGTAACGGAGACCCTTCCGTTGTCCACATGCCCCCTGCGATGGCAAGCATGTAGCAATGGTGCCCATGTATGTCGGTGCATGGGAGCTCTGAAAGCTTCGGTGAGTAGGAGCCTGGAGTCAGTGCAGAGATTGCGCATCCGCTCTCTGCCAGGACATATGCCGGTTCCACCGGAGTACCGGATCGGATGGAGTTCCAAGGTTAGTAGCCCTGGAGTGGGGGTGTACCCCGGCGGCTAGCCTTGCTACAGAAGGGATAAACGTTCATGAATATTGAACAAATAAACGTGGCAGAGGGTGCACGTAAACATCCTCGTTTAGAAACCTCCGATTCGCCACAAGCGAAGAGGAAAAATAGTAAGGAGTCAGAGAAAATTAAGAGAGATGCTGAGAAAATCAGCAAGGAATTGAGAAAGTCTCTGTTTGGAAACATTGCTCCCAAACCAAGATTTTTAATTATTACCAAGGAGAATGGCAACTTTCAAAAAGTTAGTCCATTCTTGATCGCAAGAGAGATAACTAATTGTGCTGGTGGTTCTGTTAAGGAAATTTGTAAAACCTTTAACGGATTATACGTTGAAACTATCAACGATATTCAAAGTAAAAAAGTCCAGGCATTGAAGAAGATCGGTGAATTTGCGGTATCAGTGCAACCGCATAGCACCCTCAATACATCCAGAGGAGTTGTTGTTTGCCGTGATCTTCTAAACTGTACGGAAGAGGAAATAGTACAGGAAATGTCGAGTCAAGGAGTGATTCAGTGTCGCAGACTAACAATGAGAAGAAATGGCGAAGTTCTTCCTTCTCATGTATTAACATTTAACAGGCCTACCCTTCCTGAAAAGGTGCGTGCTGGTATACATCGGCTTGATGTACGTGCGTTTATTCCGCAGCCTGTGCGATGTATCAAGTGTCAACGTTTCGGGCACACTGCAGCTAGATGTGAAGCGCAGGAAATCTGCGTATGTGGAATGAAGATACATGAGGGTGAACCATGCAAAGACCCTCCAATCTGTATTAATTGTAAAGGGCACCATAACTGCCGATCCAGGAATTGCCAGGTTTATAAATCTGAAACGGCCATTCAGGAAGTTAAAACACTTCAGAAGGTTAGTTATCCTGAAGCGAAGAAAATTGTTAGTCAACGAACACCTCGACAATCGACCACTTATGCTGAAGCAGCTGCTGCCCCTTCTTCATCCAAAATTAATGTGGAACAGTTGCTTAATACAATGGAACCAAGCCTTGCAACAATGATAGAAAAAATCATTGACGCTAAGATAGAGTCGACTCACCGCACAGAACCATCTAAACATGAGAAGGCTCAATCCCGCATTGACATCGTTGATAAAAGAAACGTACCAGCGCAGCATAAAAAACTAACTATACCTGCAATCATAACACCATCACCTGAAGTAGTAAATAAAAATCTTGATTTTTCTAGAAAAGAGGAAAAGATCACTCCGTCGTGTAGTTACAAACCTAAGGAAATAGTGACAAGAAAATCCGAGTCTACCGAAATGGAGGTGCAAGTCGTTATTGAGAAAGCACCAGACGTAGACGATATACAAACTGTAACAATGGGGCCTCCAAGAGCTCAAAGAACAGCTTCAGCGAGACCATCGATTTCAGCTGGACCAAGCACTGCTGTAGAGATAGAATCCAGCTCATCAGCCGCGGAAAGTGCATCGTTTGCTAGTCTAGATTCAATTGCAACGATGTTAACAGCACCAATGAAGCTTTCATCACCTGATGTAAGCCGGTGAACGTCATTGGCATCAGAAAGAGAAGACGATGCCATGTCCGAGGCCTCAGACACACTGTCATCGGAAGTTGAGGCCGTTCGCAGAATGGAAAAACTGTGCAAGAAAGGATGACCGAAAGGAAAGCCTAGGAAGTAATTTGTTGGATCAGAAGTTATAGGAAAATGTAAATTTTGAACATTTTTTGATACATGAAAATGAATTATTGAACTCTTTTTTTATTTTTATTTTTTGAAGTGGGATGGGGCTAATGACCAAAGTAGTCGATGCCCCTAAAAACCTCAAAAAAAAAAAAGAAAAAAATAATAATAATAGTAATAGTAATTACATTTACAGGCCGATTTTAAGGACGGGTTTCGCGGTCACCTGCAGGTACGACTTTTTCTAACGATTAAGGACATGGATTCATACCACCATTAGAGCTGGTGATGTGGAGGTTACGGTCGAAGTTATTTGCAGGTGTAACGGGGGCCTTTCGCTGTCCACATGCCCCCCGCGATGGCAAGCATGTGGTTAAGGTGCCCATGTTTTTCGGGGCATGGGAGCCCTGAAAACCTCGGTGTATAAGGGCCTGGAGTCAGTGCAGAGACTGCGCAGCCGCTCTCTGCTTAGACATATGCCGGTTCCACCGGAGTACCGGAACGGACCTCCAGGGTTGGTAGTCCTGGAGTGGGAGTGTACCCCGGCGGCTAGCCTTACTACAGAATGGATCGTTCTAACATGCAAGTTGAACAATCAAAGGTGGCAGAGGGTTCACGTAAACACCCTCGTCACCGGCCGTTTCGCCTGAGTCAAAACGCAGAAAGAGCGCGGAATCAAGGAAAATTGAAGTTGAGGCTAGGAAAAGCTTGCAAAAAGCTTTCTTCAAGAGCAACGTTCCGAAGCCGAAATATTTAATAATTACAAAGGAAGACGGTAATTTTTCGAGGGTGAGTCCCTTCCTCATCGCTCGAGAAATAAATAAATGTGCTGGAGGCCCTGTTAAGGAAATCAGAAAAACGTTCACGGGACTTCATGTAGAGACTGTAAATGATACACAGTCTCAGAAGATCCTAGGGCTGAAAAAAATAGGAGAATTGGCTGTACGTGTTGATCCCCATGGTACGCTCAACACCACAACGGGTGTTGTGGTCTGTCGGGATCTCTTAAACTGTTCAGAGCAAGAAATTGTTGAAGAACTAGCAGCACAAGGAGAGTAATAGAGTGTCGCCGATTGATCATGAGAAGGAATGCCGAAGTCCTTCCATCAGCATCTCATGTTCTCACATTTAACCGGCCTACTTTGCCGGAGAAAGTTAGAGCGGGAATACATCGATTGGATGTGCGGGCATTTGTCCCACAGCCAATGAAATGCTTCAAGTGTCAACGTTTTGGCCATACCGCTGTAAGATGTGAGCGACCGATGAGGTGCATGAGGGAGAGCCGTTAAAGAGCCCCCTACATACATCAATTGTAAAGGAGAGCATTCATGTAGATCCAGAAATTGTCCTGTCTACAAAGACGAGGTAGCTGTGCAGGAAGTTAAAACCCTGCAAAAGGTCAGCTACTTCGAAGCAAAGAAGACTGTAAATGCCCGCAGACCTAGAGCAACAACAACCTATGCTCAGGCTGCGGCTCTGTTCCTGCATCTGCTCCAGTTGCTGTTGATGAGAATGTAATCATCAACAAACTTGCACCTACTTTGGCTGGCTTAATTGAAAGGATCATTGAAAATAAAATGAAGCCTTTCAGCAGTAAAGAAGCTGTTAAGCCAAGAATAATTGTACAGCCTCCTGAAGACATATTTCCGAAACAGAAAGTTGCTCCAGTACAGAAGAAAACGGACGCCAAACCTGAAATCCAAGTTCGTCTTAGTGAGATTCTAGTTGATGAAAAGAAAGTAACAGCTACAGAGTCTGTTATGGAGGCTCCCAAGCCTCCTTTAACTGAGCTAGCCTCTAAGCCACAGAGGCCACAAAAAATTTTACAGAGGGGCGAGTGTCCTCCCTTCCACAGGCGGTGACCGGTGCTGCTCCCGTGTCGGGGGTTGGCCAGGTTGCCGCCTCTCAATCGGCGCCTGAAACCGGCGCCGATCCATGCCTGTCGTCATCGGCGGCTTCTGTTGTCTCCGATTCGGAGATTGGAAGCTATTCGGGCGACGACGTTCTCCGCGAACACGATGCTGTTCGCAGCATGGAGAATAGAAGAAAAAAAGGATGGCCGAAAGGCAAACACAGACTATAATTTAATTTAAAATTAGCGAGTCGATTGTACAATGGAACATCAATGGATGTTCTTCAAACATCCATGAGCTCCAACGCTTGGTACATGATGTAGACTCGATTTGTATATGTCTGCAAGAAACACATTTCAGCCGAAATGAAAATTTTAAATTAAAAGGATATGACATATTTCGGCGAGATCAACTGCCAAATGTTAGAGTTAGAGGTGGAGTAGCCATATTAACATCGACCAGAGCTACTACCGAAGCGGTTGTTCTAAATACAAACCTACAAGCGGTCGCCATTAAAATGAAGCGTCCGCTTCAGGTCACTGTCTGCAGCATATACTTACCGAATTTTGATTGGAAGGAGGATGACATAGCGCGATTAGTATCTGAGCATCCCCCACCTGTCTTATTGGTGGGTGATTTTAAAGCTCATAATTCTCTTTGGGGATCGGATCGAGTAGATCCCGCGGAAGAGAATTAGAAAGGTTCCTGATGAATTCTGAACTTATGCTTTTAAACGACGGGTCAGGAACCTTTTTCAATGCCAGAAATGGATCGACGTCCTGTATAGATCTTGCACTTATAAGCGGATCGATAGCACCGAGGTACAGCTTCCATGTTTTAGACGATTTGCATGGAAGCGATCATTTCCCGGTGAGAATTGTAACTGATGTTACAAGGAAAATATATCCCATCACTAAAAGATGGTTGTTTGAAAAGGCAGATTGGACGAGCTTCACAGCTAAACGATACTCCCTGAAACAACTGGAGTTATCGAGGACGATGTCGACGCTATAACAAATGCGATTCTTGAGTCGGCATCGAGATTCATTCCCAAAACATCTGCGAAACATACGAAACGACCCGTTCCATGCTGGAACGATGAAATAAGTGAAGCTATTAAAAGAAAGAAAAGAGCGTATAACGCCCTTAAGAAACGTCCTACCCTAGAAAATCTTATTGCCTCTAAAAAGTACAGGGGGTATGCAAAACGTCTCATGATAGACTCGAAGAAACGATCCTGGCAGCAATACGTGTCATCCATCGACAGAACCACTACTGCATCAGATGTATGGAGGAAAGTGAAGGCGATTTGTGGGCGTAAAAATTTTGCACCCATAACTAGCCTTCAAGATGAAGACGAAATTAAGGACACTCCAAACGAAATCGCAGAGTTATTATCCTTTCACTTCGAGAAAACCAGCAAAACCGCAAACTACGAAGAAGATATTCGAGCGAAAAAATAAGAATTTGAAGGTCTACTAAATTTCCGTACTGAGTATGATTACTCATATAATGTACCATAAAATAGAAGAATTCATGAAAGCGTTGGAGAAAGCAGGCAACACAGCTGCTGGTCCGGATGAAATCCATTATAATATGATCAGGCAGCTGAATACCATTGCAAAACGCAGACTATTAGAACTGTATAATCAAATGTGGCAGGATGGAATGTACCCGCAGCAGTGGAAAAAAGCACATGTTGTTCCAGTACCAAAGAAAAAAAAAATTTAACAGATCCCAATAGCTATCGTCCTATATCCTTGACGTGCGCTATGAGAAAAATACTCGAAAAAATGATTAATAATCGACTCGTCTGGGTTTTAGAAAAAAAACCTGATATCACCAAATCAAGCAGGTTTTTGACAATACCACTCTACCACCGATCAAATGATCAACTTAGAGAATATTATATATAACAGCTTTATTACAAGAAAACATTGTGTCGGAGTCTTCCTTGATCTTCAGAAGGCTTTCGATATGACCTGGCGACATGGAGTAATGCTCCAGATACATGAATGGAGCATTCGTGGCAATCTGCCAGTATTGCTCAGCAACTATATGAATGACCGTACCCTCCAAGTACGTGTCAACAATCAATATTCATCTGAAGTAATGTTGGAAAATGGCATACCACAAGGTTCGCCGTTGAGCGGTACCTTGTTTACCATTGCCATTAATAAATTGATGTTAGCCATTCCAGTAGAAATCAGCAAAAGCGTCTATGTTGATGATTTGGCAATTGTGTATGCCAGCAGCAAGACTGCTATGGTGAAGTACAAATTGCAACGGGCGATCAACGCTCTAAATGAAGTTGCGAGGAATAATGGATTCCAATTTTCAACAGAAAAAACGTGTTGTGTACACTTCTGTAGGAAGAGAATTCTTCATCAAAGTCCTATTTTGAGAATTGGCAATGATCCAATACAATATAAAGACAACGTGAGATTTCTAGGACTAGTATTGGATAAATCCATTACGTGGGGACTACACATACAGGACTTGAGTGTTAGATGCAAAAAAGCCCTAAACATTATTAAATGTTTATCGAACATTAATTGGGGCTCTGATAAAGAGATATTATTGAGATTGTATAAGGCATTGGCTCAATCGAAACTCGACTACGGATGTATTGTATATTCATCCGCTAGGAAGTCTCATTTAAGAAAGTTAGACTTTATTCACAATAGCGGAATAAGATATGCAACAGGCGCTTTCCGCACAAGTCCGGCGATTAGTCTAATGTCTGAAGCCGGAATACTACCACTACATTACAGGAGAGAGATCCTTTTGCTAAGATACGCAGCAAATAGATGGGCTTTTCCTGCCCATATAAATAGCAAACTTCTTAACAATCATCCTATGGCTGCATTATACGAACATCGTGCTACCTATTCCAGACCAGCCGGAATTAGGTACCACGAATTAAGAAGAAAATACGAAATTTCTATTCCGAAGACTCTAGCAATTTCCACAAGAGAAATACCGCCATGGCTCTTGCCAGCGGTAAATAGAAAGTTGGATCTCTCTCAGGGAGAAATAAAAAAGAAACTAGCAGTGCCAACAGGAATTTTTGGCAACCGTCAGTAGTTATGAAGAATATATTAGAATTTATACTGACGGTTATAAAACCGAACATGGTGTTGGATGCTCCATATATGTAAATGGAAAAGCCCTTTTTTGGAAACTGCCAGATATGGCCAGTGTTTATACGGCAGAACTTACTGCCATTCAGCAAGCTCTTTGCTACACAGAACACTATTGCGAAGAGAGAGTGCTAATATGTTCCGATTCTCTAAGTGCACTTGTTGCAATTCGGAAAAAAATCATTAAGGATGTCCTAATTTCAAACATCCTGTCCATTTTGTATGTTCTAAACCAACGAGGACAGCGATGCGTATTTGTATGGACTCCAGGGCATGCTGGTATTACAGGTAATGAAAGCGCAGACGAAGCTGCCAGAAAAGCAACAGTCTGCGATGATTTGGATGCATTTCCTGTAAGAGTGGCAGATGCTAAAAACCGTCTAACAAACATAGTAAAAAACAAGTGGAATGTTGAATGGAGGAGTTTAAATACAAAATTAAACTCAGTAAAAACTTCTCCTTACAAATGGAAAAGCGACTTTAAGTTGACTCGCCGTGAACAAGTAGCGGTGACCAGACTTAGAATCGGTCACACGCGATTAACAAATTTATATTTGTTAACCGGCGAAGTGAGACCAATGTGCGGTGTTTGTAATAAAACACTGACAATCAAGCATCTAATAGAAGAGTGTACCATATATGAGGACCTCAGAAAGAGGTTCCGTCTTAAAAATAATATTAGTGCTGATCTGGATAATGGAAATGAAGAAAAGATAGTTGCAATTTTACACGCCAGTGGACTTCTTAGAAGTCTGTAAAAGTTGAAAAATTTTTAAAGCTGTGTTAAAGAATCTCTAAGTGGAATTCTTTATGTACATGGGAGTCTCGAAGCGTGGCACGTGTAGTGACGGGAGGTAGCCCTGTTGCCTAGGCCATCCTGGCTCGTCTGCATTCAAGAGCAGTGAGTCGGGGTGTGTCCAATGATGGCATGGCGGACCCTCAAGGGTAAACTGAGGGCGCGAGGCTATGGGTAAGCGCAATGGATGCCTGTAGCCTGTTTATAAGGAGCCAACTGCCACGGCATCCTGGCGCGACTAATATACTGCTTCACGGCGGTTCTTGTCGCCCCGAGGGTGCTTAAACAAACTATAAACGAGACAGGTAGAAGAAAGAAATGGTATTGATAAGTTGTATTTTTAATTTCGAGAACCTTTTTGAGAACCTTATCTCAAATTTTAATATCGGGGCCCTTTACACCCCGTAAGTGTTGTTTTGTCTTGTTGTTGTGTCTTAATGTTTTCTATGTTGGTTTTGTTTTTAAATAAAATGTAAGGGCCCTTTACACCCTTACATATGATGATCCTGATGGTGATACTAATTTCTTTTAAAGAATGTGACGAGGACTAATGACTCTAGCAGTCCATGCCCGTAAAAACTCAGAAAAAAAAATAGTAATAGTAATAATAAAATTAAAATTTTTATATGACATAAGATGTATTGCTATGAAATAACGAGACTAATGTTGTAAAATATTTTATTTTAAATTATTCATATTTAGTAGATATTGAAGATATAAACACCTTTCTTCTATCCCTAAAAACGCTCCATGCGAATTTTCCACTGTTCGAAACAGTTCTGCAAGTCTTCTTCTGTGAGCTCTTTTATGACGCGTCCCCCTTTTTCTTTCACAGCTTCAACGGTCTGAAATCTTGTCCCTTTAAATGCAGATTTGACCTTGGGAAACAGATAAAAGTCACATGGTTCCACGTCAGGCGAATAAGGCGGATGATCTAACACTGGGATATTATACTTCGCTAGAAACGTTTTGACAGACAATACAATGTGAGCCGGTGCGTTGTCCTGATGAAGAACCCCTGAGTTGTTTTTTCACAATTCGGGTCATATTTTTCTTATTTTTTCACGAAGTTGAGCAAAGATCTCAAGGTAGTAATGTTAATTAATAGTTGACCTTCAAGAACCAAGTGAAGGTCAAACTATCTCATGAATATCGAAAAAAACAATCATCACTTTGAATTTGATATCTTCAACGTCTCCTCGGCCATCTTGTAAAGGCTTAAACCACCCAAAAATTCTCGCACGTGATAAACATTCATTAACATATACTTTTTTTAATAAAAGACAAGTTTCAATAGCGGTTTTTCCAAGTTTCATATATAATTTCACGACAATTCTTTGCCCTAATAAAACACTTAACATTTTTTTCGGAAAAACAAAAAAAAAAACAGTTGTTATCCAGACGAAGGCCACGGCTGGATTAATATGTCTACAGAAACTGGAATGGCAACAATCGAAGGAGAAGGCTTCACGCTACACAGCTCTCGGTCGTACGAATTTGGCGCATGCGCAGTACTTTTGTAGCAGCATTAGTCTCGTTATTTAATAGTCACACCCCGTGTACTTCCTAATTATAGAATATTTATAGAATTATAGAATAAATTAAAGACAATTTACTTTATTTCGCACGACTCTTCCGAATCCAATTATATTTTTCTATTAGTAGAATTTCTATTTTAAGATCCATTTTAAGTTCACTTTTCTTAAGAATTTATATTTACGGTTTCTCACTTCTCTAGGCGCAATAACGTGTTCAAAACCGATGTTACCGCGTTCTCTTCTAATCACGGAATATTTTTTCATACTTTAGAAAATTTAAACTCGATTCGGCAATGGTTTGAAGGGTGGAAAATAAAGATGAATGAAGGTAGATAAATTACAACAAATTACTTTTAATCTAGGACCTTTAGATAACAAAATATCTATCTATAGATTGAAATTAACAATAAATGAACCAGTTTCGTTATTTAGGACTCATACTCAATCAAAATTTCACTTAAAAAATTTATGTAAAATCATACAAGCATTCTCTTAGACCAAAGTTTTCACATATTGAACGGTTCGTCTCTATTGTGAATCGTCTCTCCTTTTTATCTAAAAATCGTAATTTACAGTCATAGTGTACACGTTGTTAATCATATCAATTTGAACTTATCGCTACATAACTATGCTGCCATAAATAAATTCGATCTGGATAAGAATCGTAGAAATTTGGTTAATAAAAAAATACAATTGCGATAAATACACAAATATACAAAATTCTGGAAAAAATAGTATAATTATACTAAAAAAATAGTATAATTATACTATTTTTCTTTAGTAGTATAATTAAAACTATACCCTTAATTACTATTTACTAACTAATTAGTAATACTAATTATTATTTATCCCAACAGTAATTTAATTAAAATTCTTAATTAAGAAACAGATATTTTAAAAAGTACCCTAATTAAAAATTTTAAATATTTATTATTGTAGCCCACTTTCGTCATAATAGATTGTTTAGTGTACACAATATTGCATAAATAATGTTGCTAATTAATTATTTACTTATTTGTTACACACAGTTTGCTTTTGTGAGATGAGATAACTAAATATGCTGGGTATCTTTGACGGGAATCGAATCGATTTCTAACTGTAAATTGTAGTTCACTAGGTGAAGGTTGTATCATTTTACTAGTATAATTAATTTTAGAAGCCGATATAAAAGGAGTATGATTTCTAATGAATCAACTACATCCTGTGTAAATATTACTTTCTTATTCACTGTCACCGATGTCTTCCATTACTAAATGTGATATTATTACTTTTATTTACATGACCTTGAAGAATCATATTTAGAGCGTTTTACTTATAAGTCATTATTATAAAATTAACAAGAAGTAAAATAACTTTTAATTTCAAAGAATATCCATTACTATAAAAGTAAGTAATATAATATTACATAAATATTTTGTTTCTGAAATTATTATATAATAAATAATAATCTGATAATATAATTAATAAAACTGCAGATCCAGACATTCCTATGACATTTTTAAAGTCTTCCTTCTTTCCTTCTTTCTCTCTTTCTTTTTCCATGCCGTAAAGCTTTTATACGGCGAAAAATATTGGCATTTATTTTTTATATCGCGTCAACTCAGTCCTTAAGTGGATATTATTATTTATATTTAATATCTATATTAAATTATACAATTAATTTGAAGATAGTAGAAGAGTTTATTAGTGTTAAAATTAACAAATATTTCACTAAAAAACATATATTACAATTTCGTTTGATTTAATTAGATTCATATTCTTGTCGATAATATTAGTTTTTTCTGTAAAACGAAACTCAGAAATTAAATATGTTGAATACATTGACGGTAAAAAATAGCAATTCATTAACGAGACGTTAATAGGTTTAGATTTGAAAATGTACTAATATCGATCAGTTTCAGTTGACATCATTAATTTTCAGTTGACAGAATTCCTAAATAACATATCTCATTGAATTTACTATGTAACATTTACACAATTGACAAAGCAATTACTGTCTTATTGAAGGTCCCGTGTTCAATTCCTGGGTTGCGTGACTTATTAACTGATACCGTACAATCACCATCTCACGACCAGCGTATACGCAAAAGTGAATGTAGGATTCACTCATCAGAAAAAAATTAAATAACTAAAACTTAAATAAGGTAACAGGTTAGTTAATTGTACAAATATTTTAAATACTAATCTTAATTATATTACTATTACTTTTCGGAAATCAATTTGTCTGTTGTTTTAGGAGACGAAGAATGTTAATTGAAATTCATTATTCATCAAATTCATTTTAAAACAGTCATGAAATAAAAAAGTATGACATTTTGCACTTCTCATGTACTTTTTAGAAAGATTTTTATTAATTAAAGTAAAATGTTGAAATTAAAATATTTGTCAGATGTAATGGAAAAAGCTATTTAGGAGCAGCCCCGATATGATTCATTTCCTTCGTTACGAGCTGTAATAGAAGGAGATGATATACTGATCGCAATAAGTTGCACGATCCTCCGTTTTTATGATTTTTCCCCCTTTTTACAGAATTTTCGAAGAAAAGTATTGTGTTACTTTCGGTTGCATGATGGGATTGGAGTGTGAAAATGAAATTTTTTACGTTTTTAGGAATATGAAAATACCATTCACGTGAAATGAAATTTCCTTGTATATTTATTTATTTATAGGCCTAAGTATAACATTTTGTGGCTCAAAGATTTCCAAAACCACTTGATCAATTTCATTGAAATTTAGGAATATTCTAGTAATATATATAAAGTTGTGCATGTGAAAATTTTATAAAGGTTGGTTGAATCGTTTTTGAGTTACGCTCAATTAATATTGAAAAGATTTCTGAGCAAGACAAGTCAGAAGGATGATTCGTTATAATGCTGCAAGTTGGAATGTTGACGTTTCTTTATTTTCGACATCTATTGTTAACACTATTAAACCAAATTAAAAGAAAGGATTAAAATATTAAAACTTAATCAAATTAAGGAAAAGTCGGTCTTCTTGCGCCGAACTGTGCAAGTTTTTCTTTCATATCATCCCGTTTACCTACCATCCTTATCTTATCTATTTCTTATCAGTTTACTTGTTCTCTTGATAAAAATTACTAATGATATACCGTATTTATTCGAGTACTCTCCGCCCTCAAATAAGCCCCGCACCACTATTTTCCGGACCGAAAATCTATAAAAAAAATCGAGTATATACCGGTATTTTAAAGTGCAACAGTATGATAAAAAAATACGAAAATATTCAAAAAGTAAAGCATTTAATTCGGTCATTTAAATTACAATATTAATATTACATTAATATTGAAAGGTAAAACGAAAAGAAAGTATTATGTTGAAAAAGAATCATTTCAATACACTTTTTAATATGGGATTTTATTTTTAATTAATCACTGTCACTGTCAATGTCTGTAGAAGGTGACTCTTCTACATTAATAATTAATTACCTAAGTACTAGTTTAGTTCAGAATCAGTAGGCCAGTAAAAAAAAGAAAGTATCATGTTGAAAAGGATCATTTCAATATGGGATTTTATTTTTAATTAATCACTGTCAATGTTTGAAGAAGAGTTACCGGTAGGTAGTCTCCACGTCGCTCTGCCAAAGGTGATCGTCTTCACCACCATCAAGTTCATTAGATATTCCGCACTTTTTAAAACTTTTCCTTACTAATTTCGTGGAAATACCTTCCCAAGCATCTTTTATACGAACACAAATCTGGGCGTTTGATTCTTCCTGTAAGCGTGAGAAAGAAATTTTCATCAGCCATCCATTTACTGTACAGTTGTTTTAATGCAGATTTGAATCGTTTATTAATGCAGACATCTAGTGGTTGCAATAGAGATCTCAATCCGCCTAGAATTATTACTTGGTCTGTCATACCCTTTTTTAAAATCTTTCACTTTATCAGTCGTATGCCCCCGATGACTATCCATTACTAGCATACCGGTGTTTTTTTTATTAAGTAAATCTCCTGATCGCTTTTACCATACACACCTGATCCGATCTAAAATTAAGGTTTCGTCCATCCAACCTGATTCCTGTGCTCTGATAATAACTCCACTTACCTGAACGGTAGGAAGAGTTTTTCTTTTAAAAACAATGTACGGAGGTAATTTTGATCCATCAGAAGTAATGAAAAGCATAACACTACACCTTTGTTTTTCATTACCACCAGTGCGAATCGTAACACGTTTTTCACCTTATTTTTTACGGTCTTGTCAAATGGCATTTCAAAATATACGGGGGTGTGATCAACGTTTTCTATTTGAGAAGGCAAATAGCTTTTATCTTTTCTAAGATTTATTATGTATTTGTGAAAATGTAATATTTTTTGTTCATAAGCGTCTGGAAGTCGTTGAGAAATGGTCGTCTTTCGTCTTATTGACAAATCATTTCCTGCAAAAAATCATGTTATCCATCCACGGCTTGCTTTAAAATCAACTTTATTCAATGATTTAGCGATTTCACGAGCATATGATTGACACATTTCTGTCGTGACAGCATAACCGCATTTCCTTTTTTCCATAACAAAGTCGTACAATTTTTTTCTATGTCTGTGTATTTTGGTTTTAAGCCACGAAAAGCCCTTTTATTACCAGTGCCTTTCACCAGAAGTTGTTTCTTCTTACGCCAGTCTCGAATGCAGCTTTCATCTAATTTTCGTCCTGCCGCCCGATTTCCAATTTTTTCAGCCTCTTCTATAACGCGCAGTTTTTCATTTACTGTAAAATATCGTAGGCGCTGTCCTTTTGTACTCATTTTAATGCCGTAATTAAAATAAATCACCGTATTAAACTTTACAAGATAAACTAAACAGATAAAATGCACGTAATGGTCCACATATACAAACAGTACAACGACAATGGCGAATAGACAAGACGACGATGAGTAACTGATACTGTAACTGTAGTGTAACTGATACTGTAACATTAGAACCGGATGCAGCCTATACAGAATGAATCAGTTTTATAAAAATACCATAACTTCGTTCCTATCGATAATATGAACAGGATGTTAGTAATTAAGGATGTATTCTGTATAAGCGGCATCCAGTATTGATAACGAAAGCCAAATGTAACTATGTTTATGTGATTGAATTTAAGTACTTCTAAGAAAACGTTTACTTTACATACATTATTCTGGCTAAAGGCTATGTTTCAAGTAAGTTACGCACCCTTATTTTTTCTCTCCAATTCCAAGAAAAAAAGTGCGGGGGGTAAATAAATACGGTAATCATTTTCGTATTTTATTAATGTCACCTTCCATTTATTTACCTATTTTTGTTTCAATTTAATTAACATTTTTATTCGTCAACTCTGTGAATTATTATACTTAAAATTATTACATTTTTTAATTAGTAAAAGTTTTCAGGCATTTTCTGACTTTGTAAATTAAACTTTTACTGGCATCATAGATTTAGAGCTATGCTGCAAAAAGTAAAAGGTCAAAAAATGGAGTATAGTTTTTTTTTGCAATTCTCGACGTTGCGAAAATCCCAGGGACCCCAAAAACAAAAAAAAGAGGTGTAGTTCGTACGTGTGTAAGTGGGGTTGAAGCTTAATAAGCTTTGACTGGATAAACTAATTTTTATGAAATTTGGGGCAGAAACTCGTGTAAACAAGGGAATATTTTTGGCAAAGATTTGGACACAATATCTCCAGGGAATGGGGTAGATAGTATCTTTGGGATCAATTTTCTAAAAATTTTACAAACATAACCTCCACTTTATATTAAATTTAGTATATTCATACACGCTTATCTCACCATTTAAAAAAATTTGCCTTAAAATTCTTCTCCTTCTTTAAAAATCGATAAAACTTTCTTTTTATTTAGCATATTTTTCAATCGTATTTTTTTATGTCTTCCTACTTTGGGTGCAATATTGGGAGAATGAGAGCCGATCAAAGTTTAAAAACATCGATTTTTTGAATTTTTCAAACTTAACCTCTATCGTTATTTTTCCACTATATAAGAGCAAATAGACAGTGATAACATAAAAACTTTGTTGTCAGCTTTTTTCCTATAATTCATCGTTTTACAAATAGTCATTGCTGCAATATAAGTCTAACATAACTCTAATCTGTCATTTCTAATTGTATCTGTAACCGCCAGCAAAAATTGTTTTCTTTCCAAATAATGGTTATATTTGTGATTAAATCAAGAAAATGAAGCAGACTGTTCGAACAATGAAAGTAAACTTTTATTTCTTCCTTTACTTTTTCTAAAAGCGAGTCGGCAATCTCTACTTCCTTTAAAAGCGATGTTACATGTATATAGTAGCAGTTAGTATATCTTTAAGTCCAGTCCTTAATTCATTTCTTCACAGCCGCTTTTCTTTACTGTTAAAAATCCACACAATTGCAAAATATGATTTTCCTAAATTTTTATGAAGGATAATTTTTAAAAGACTATTGATCACTTAAGGAAATAATAACTTATTGAAAAGAATATTGACATTATATTAATCATTATTCTGTTTACAGATTTTCTCAGGGGCTCTTTAGAGTTTCATAAAGAATTTTTTCATTTTAAGATTTCGAAATCAGACATAAATCTTACGACACAGTAATGAAATTAATTAATAATGAAGGTTTGAACTTAAGTTATTTTATTTATTATTCATCCGAATGTGATCGAACAATAAAAACTATATTAAGTACCTGAAAAGGAAAATACTGTTACCCAGAAAGAAAAACGTCATTATCATTATGAAGAGAGTTAGTTGGCAAAGTGATTTAAGATCAGGCCGCTCTGATATGTTTTTTTTTTAATAAAATTAAAGTAAATAATAATAAATTCAAGCATCAATAAATTGTCCAATATTAAGAAACAATCATTTATTTCTCAACATGAAGTTCAACCATCCAATTATTTTTTTCTAAAAAACTTTAAAGACCTTTGTTTTAATTTTAATGGAAGTTATATCAAATTTACGTTTATTGACAGTTTGAAAGTTATCTTTTTAAAAAAACATAAACATCAAACTACCCTGATGATTAGTTATTTAAGAATCATTATAAAAAAATCATCAAAAACTTCTAAATCCAAACTATACAAAGTACAAAAAATGTAATTTTATATTCTAAGCAAAACCAGTTATTAGTTTATATATTTAAAAATATATAAAATATTAGATAGAACTAATAAAAAGAGTGATAAAACTAGTTTTTCAGTTCATAATCTATCCGCACAGGTGTGAAGCAGGTAAGTTATTATTTATGCGTGGTACCTCCTAACAGTCACAATTATTTATTCTCAATTAATAATACTTAACTTATGGGATCCCGTAGAGAAACAGAATGAGAGAGCAAAATCCATGAATACAATTTTTGATAAAAAACATAACATTTTATTCTGTTACATAATAATTACAAAAATAAAAGTTTCATTGTTACGCATATTTAAATTTGGATTACATGATTTATCTTGTTGACAACCAAAAAGATAAATATTCTACAAATAAAAATGTTTATTTGTATGAGACTGAAAATAATTTATGACAGAGCAGTTGTACTTAGTTTTTATTTTATTGCAAACAAAGTTACATACACAAAACAGTTTTATTAAATAAATTCTTCCAAATATATTAACGCTTCAATTAAAGTATCCTATTTGTTTAATCAATAACGAAAATAAATAAATATTGATTTATTCTTATTTTAAAGGAATTAACTCTTATCTATCCAAGGTTAACAACTTACTATTTTGCGCTAAAATTTAAAATTGGTAGCTACAATATCTTATACTTAAATAAAATAAAAATATTAAAAACCATTCTTTTTGTTGAAGTAACAAACATGTGGTAATATACAGAGTGTTTCTAAAATGATAAGCTGACTATACTTTTTCGGATTCTACTTATAAAACTAAACAAAAAATATTCTTTGGAAAAATGGAAATTTCTCCTTCGTTCTCCCTCTGTCCGCCATTTTTTTATTTTTATATAATGATTAATATCTCAAGTTCGGACAAACGAATCACATTAATATTTGGTAAGCGTCTTGTTAATAAAGTTATAAAATAGGAAATAAATCAGGACTTAAATATATTCGCAAATTACAAAATAGTGGCCATGTTTATTTTTCAATCCGTTATATCTCCATAAATATTAGTTTATCAAAATTTTTGTTATTTCTAAAATATTAATCCTTTCATTTTAAACAAAATGACATTTTATTTTTGAAAATCGGTTAACAAATAGTCGAGTTATGGGAGAAAATTGATGTTGTAATTATGTATCTGTCTTCGTATCCTTCACTTTACGTTCAATTTAATGAAATATTAATTATTTTTATTTATTGTTAATTCTAGTATTGTAAATTAGTATCAAATTAAGTAATAATTTTCTCACAATAACCTAATAATTGTGACACAAAATTACATATTTGTTAACCGATTTTAAAATAAAAGTCTTTTTATTCAAAATAAAAGACTTAATATTTTAGAGAAAAAAACATAAATTTTGATAAAACTAATATTTATGGAGATATAACGGATTGAAAAATAAACATGGCCGCCATTTTGTAATCTGCGAAGGTATTTAAGTTCTGATTTTTTGCTAATTTTAAAACTTTATTACCAAATATTAATGTGATTTGTCTATCCTAACTTTAGATATCAATTATTATTTAAAAATAACAAAATGGCGGACAGTGGTAGAACAAAGGAGAAATTGTTATTTTTCCTAAGGATATTTTTTGTTTAGTTTTACAAGTAGATGCCGAAAAAGTATAGCCAGCCCATTATTTTAGAAACACTCTGTATAATTGGCGAGATTGGTAATCTTATCGTACTCAAGTTGTAAAGCAAATTAGTCATGAAAATTACGCAGTTATAAAATATTTTTTTATTGGTTTCGATTTGTGTTTTCTAGTTAATTTTTTAAGCGTATCGGATCTATTAATAAAAAATTATTTAAAAAAAAGACAATATCAAATACGAAGAAGTTTTAATTGTAAGTATTTTAGTGTAGATAATTTTTTTCTTTTGCTATTATGACTTCTGATTTTTTCAGAATTTTGTTAGTAAGATTCTCAGTCGGCTTTACCGAGAGTTCAGCTTATCAGTCGTTCATAAAAACCTGTTTATTGGTTATTAGATCTAATAAAATTGCTTTATGGAATTCTTCAAAATTCCTGATATACTGGCTATAACATGTCATCCTACTACTTCCACCAATCGTAGATTTAATTCTAGTTTGATTTTCTGTGTACGTTTTTATTTAACAGACATACACATTTCTAGTTTCAATTAACACTGAGAAGATCAGAGGGTCTTGTTTATTATTATCATCCCTGTATCATTAAAAAAAGACACAAATCATCGAAAATGTTGTTAGATGTTGAGAATCTTACAGCTAATTATTTGTGAAATAAATTTATTATATAACTTCACATCAAGAATTATTCAGTTATTTATCATTGTAACGGTAAATAATTCTTATAAATAAATGTCTTATTCAGAATTTATCGTTCTAACGAAGGTGACTGAAGCAAAATAACACTGTTGATAGGACTTCTATAAATTCGAAAGGAATTCAAAATTCAAATTAAAAGGTAATAATAAAACGATCATAAACGAACAGATCAACAATCAAGTGAATGTCCTTTTCAAGAACTTCAATTTATTGAAAACAGGAAATATTAAAATAAAAGTATAACTATTAATAACAAATAAACAAGAAAAAGGCAGGGTAAGAAGGCATGACGTCAAATGTAGGGGCGTTGACTAAACCCTACATAAAGATTAACAGAAATTAAAAAATACCAGTACAATAAGTTTTTCCAGTGAAGTGGTTCGGAAACCAACATATAATAAAAGAATCAAGCTAAGAAAAGTAAATATTACTCAATGTAGAAACTATAGTGATCTTAGCAAAAGAGATAATAGTAATTACGAGAGGTGGATCAAAAAATAAGTTACACCCTTGCCGAGTTCTTGAACTGAAAGGTCTTGAAATTAATGTCTTGTAGTAGTAGCACTAGTTCTTCGTTGTATTCACGCTCCCACAGCAGTAACTCTGTACGACATTCAATACGTGTGTAGTGTCATTGTCAATATGGAGTATCCTCTAGGGGTTTCATCCAGATAAGACGTGCATTCAGCGGTCCGATTTTTTGAAATTTTTAAATTTGAATCGCCAAGTTGTTGAAGTATACGGTGAGAATGCAATGTCATGCCCCATGATCATAAAATGGTACCAAATGTTCAAAAACAGAAAAACAAATGTGAGTGACGAACTTCGTGCTGGGCATCCTTCAACTGCAAACACAACGGGGATCACGTGAATGAAATGATCTTGAGTGATCGGCGCATTAAAATTAGAGAGATTGCAAGTGAACTTAACATCAGTTAAGGTAGTGTGTTTGCAATTATTCATAATCAGCTTGGTTACCGTAAAATGTGTGCACGATGTGTGCCACATCTGTTGACCGACAACCACAAACATCAAAGTTTTGTGTCTGCTCTTTTTTTCTTCAACGTTATTCCAGGACTGGTTCACAGTTTTTGGAACAAATCATCACAAGGGATGAGAGCTGGGCGCTTCATTACACTCCTGACACTAAACGATCATCACATGAATGGAAACATAAAAATTCGCCGGAGCCAAAAAAAGTGAAAACATCCCACATGTTTGAAAGGTTATGCTGAAGTATTTTCGATTCTGAGGAGTAGTTTATAGTAAATTTATGCCCTGAGGAACAACAATCAATGCCGAATCTTATTGTGAGACCTTAAAAAAATTACGTAAAGCCATTAAAGATCGAAGACCCGGAAGATGGGGTCGTTTTTCTTCACGACAATGCTACTCCTCATTCAGCTCGTGTGAAAAAGGAGTTACTACAAAAATTCAAGTGGGAACTGCGGTCTCATCCGCCTTACAGCCCTTACCTAGCACCATCCAACACCCACCTATTTGGTCCTCTCAAGCGAGAACTGGGAGGGGAGCGTTTCGCTAATGATGAACTGAAGGAAGCTGTCCTTAAATGGCTGAAGGAAATCGAACGAAATTTTTATGAGAGTGAAACTGAAAACTTGTCACAAGGTATGAAATTGTGTTTAGATAAACTTGGTTATTATGTCAAAATATAGATAAAAAATGTTTTTGTTCAATAAAAAAAATATTGTTTTATAAATATGTGTTTGTTTCATTGAGGGGGTGTAACTTACTTTCTCATTGCCCCTCATATTACCTAATAACAGATTCAAAAGGAATTACAAAATAATATTTTATCGGTCGATAAAATAATATTTGAGGATTATAAGATTAGCTAATAATAAGTTCCAGCAAAGATTTTTGTAGCATATTTTAAAGTGTAATAACGTACCATTTAATATAAAAGCTGTTTCATAAATTTGAAAGAATTATAAAGATATTTCTAATTTTCTACGAGTCGGAGCGTGGAATGTTAGAAGCTTAAAAAAGGTTGGTAGGCTAGAAAATTTAAAAAGGGAAATGGATAGGATAAATGTAGATGTAGTAGGAATTAGTGAGATTCGGTGAGAAGAGGAATGCGGTGACTTTTGGTCAGGTGATTTTAGAGTAATTAACACAGCTTCAAATAATGGGCAGGCAGGAGTAGGTTTCATAATGAACAAGAAGATAGGGAGGAGAGTGGAGTATTTCAAGACGCATAGCGATAGAATCATTGTAATAAGGATAAAATCAAAACCTAAACCGACAACGATTGTTAACGTCTATATGCCCACAAGCGCCCATGATGATGATGAGGTAGAGTGTGTATACGAAGAGATTGATGAAGCAATTAAACATGTAAAAGGATATGAAAATTTAATAATAGTTGGAGATTGGAATGCAAGCATTGGAAAAGGCAAGGAAGGAAATAAAGTGGATAAATACAGGCTGGGCAAAAGGAATGAAAGAGGGGACCGTCATAGAGTTTTGCACGAAGTATAATTTAGTAATTGCCAACACCCAATTTAAAAATCATAATAGAAGAATATACACTTGGAAAAAGCCAGGCGATACTGCAAGGTATCAGATAGATTATATCATGGTTAAGCAAAGATTTAGAAATCAACTCGTTGACTGCAAAACTTACCCTGGAGCAGACATTGATAGCGACCATTTGGTGATAATGAAATGTAGATTGGGGTTTAAAAACCTGAAGAAAAGGTGTCAGATGAATCGGTGGAATTTAGAGAAGCTTGAGGAAGAGGAGGTAAAGAAGATATTTGAGGAGGACATCGCAAGAGGTCTGAGTAAAAAAGATAAGGTAGAAAATGTAGAAGAAGAATGGGAGAATGTTAAAAAGGAAATTCTTAAATCAGCAGAAGCAAACGTAGGCGGAATAAAGAGAACTGGTAGAAAACCTTGGGTTTTAGACGATATATTGCAGCTGATGGATGAACGTAGAAAATATAAGAATGCTAGTGATGAAGAAAGTAAAAGGAACTATCGGCAATTAAGAAATGCTATAAACAGGAAGTGCAAACTGCCGAAAGAAGAGTGGATTAAAGAAAAATGTTCAGAAGTGGAAAGAGAAATGAACATTGGTAAAATAGATGGAGCATACAGGAAAGTTAAGGAAAATTTTGGGGTACATAAATTAAAATCTAATATTGTGTTAAACAAAGATGGTACACCAATATATAATACGAAAGGTAAAGTCGATAGATGGGTGGAATATATTGAAGAGTTATATGGAGGAAATGAATTAGAAAATGGTGTTATAGAGGAAGAAGAGGAAGTTGAGGAGGATGAAATGGGAGAAACAATACTGAGATCTGAATTTAAGGGAGCATTAAAAGATTTAAATGGCAGAAAGGCTCTTGGAATAGACGGAATACCTGTAGAATTACTGCACAGTGCAGGTGAGGAAGCGATTGATAGATTATACAAACTGGTGTGTAATATTTATGAAAAAGGGAAATTTCCGTCAGACTTCAAAAAAAGTGTTATAGTAATGATACCAAAGAAAGCAGGGGCAGATAAATGTGAAGAATACAGAACAATTAGTTTAACTAGTCATGCATCAAAAATCTTAACTAGAATTCTATACAGAAGAATTGAGAGGAGAGTGGAAGAAGTGTTAGGAGAAGACCAATTTGGTTTCAGGAAAAGTATAGGGACAAGGGAAGCAATTCTAGGCCTCAGATTAATAGTAGAAGGAAGATTAAAGAAAAACAAACCAACATACTTGTCGTTTATAGACCTAGAAAAGGCATTCGATAACGTAGACTGGAATAAAATGATCAGCATTTTAAAAAAATTAGGGTTCAAATACAGAGATAGAAGAACAATTGCTAACATGTACAGGAACCAAACAGCAACAGTAACAATTGAAGAACATAAGAAAGAAGCCGTAATAAGAAAGGGAGTTCGACAAGGATGTTGCCTATCTCCGTTACTTTTTAATCTTTACATGGAACTAGCAGTTAATGATGTTAAAGAACAATTTAGATTCGGAGTAACAGTACAAGGTGAAAAGATAAAGATGCTACGATTTGCTGATGATATAGTAATTCTAGCCCTTCTAACTTGGTCAATCGGAGTATCTGAGAAGAAAAGATTAGAAGCTTTTGAAATGTGGTGCTATAGGAGAATGTTAAAAATCAGATGGATGGATCAAGTGACAAATGAAGAGGTATTGCGGCATATAGATGAAGAAAGAAGCATTTGGAAAAATATAGTTAAAAGAAGAGACAGACTTATAGGCCACATACTATGGCATCCTGGAATGGTCGCTTTAATATTGGAAGGACAGGTAGAAGGAAAATATTGTGTAGTCAGGCCACGTTTGGAATATGTAAAACTCATTGTTGGGGATGTAGGATGTAGAGGGTATACTGAAATGAAACGACTAGCACTAGATAGGAATCTTGGAGAGATGCTTCAAACTAGTCAAATGACTGAAGACAAAAAAAAATATTTCTAATAAGTACAAACAGTATAATTAAATAAAATATTAATTGCAAAAGCTACTTGTAATTTTCGTTGATTTATTGGAAAGGAGTATAATTAACTAGATCCAAAAAGAGTTAGTAACATTCAAATTATCCAGAAAATCAGTCTTTAGAAACACTGATTATAATACTTTCTAAGACTCAACTAGATAACGTGTTAGGTTTCTTGGATAGATTTGTAAATTTAGGGATTAATTTTGTTTTGTAAACATATCGTAATTTAAATCTTAAAAATTTTAATCTTTTGAATTTTTATTTGCCCTTTATGTGTTATTTTCAAACTAAAATTTTTATTGTTTGTTTACTATATTGAATAGAAATTATAATAATGCTACTTAATGTCAGCGTAAAAAAACCTAATGTGGACACCAAATGACTTCTTTGTCGCCTATTAAATTACAAATATACATTTTATGCTGGATTTCATTTAAATTTATTTAATTTGAAAGTTACAATTAATAATGAAAATAACCAAACTAGGTTTTAGACTTTTTTCCTTCTATATACCTCTTCCTTACAGAATTCTTATAGTAGATTTTTACTTCCTTGTACGAAGAAAAAGTAAGTATTGTGATCGCGAAAAATTTCGATTTTCATATTTCAACTGAAATATCTATTTTGATATTTTGATAAATCCTCCAATTCTTTAATAAAGTGGACAGTTACACAATTGCATTGTGGTGGACATCACATTGCATCACATTTTTTTTGTGGTGTTATTAGCATTTTATATTAGTTTATATATTTAATTTTGTTTCACATCGCTAAAGTAGTTGTGTGGTGTAACTGAGAACGTGTTGGATTTGTAACCATGCACACATCGGTTCGAATCCGACTTCATATACATATATCTTCTTTTAACTTTTTTTTAAATTTAAATATATTGATTTATTAATAATTATTAACTTCTGACTGAAAAAACATATGAAAAAATCAGAAGTTTTTAATGTAATAAAATGTTATATACTTTTCATTTTAATTCTAAAATTTTTATAGAGGTTATTAATCTATAGAGGTCAATCAAAGGGGAGATGCCCATGTAGATGTTACAACAGTCCTAAATCCAAAATTTCGACATTCTACAGCTAATTGTTTTTGAGTTATGCGAAATATATACGTATACGCGTAAACGTACGTACAGACGTCACGCCAAAACTAGTCAAAATGGATTCAGGGATGAATCCATTATAGATGGATATTTCTGTTGAAATCTGAAAACCAAAATCTGCGATTACAATACTTCCTTTACTTCGTGCAAGGAAAAAAAATTAAAATCTTATTTTAATAACGAAGACAAATATGCTATGTAAGGTGCAACATATATATCAAAAGAGATTATATACTGTCGATCAAATTTACGTACACTTCGCGTATCAATTATTTTTAGCTTTTTTCTAAAAATTAAAAAAAAATATTATTTTAATTATGCAATTCTTAGTGTTGATTCTAATAGTAAATTTATGTTTTAACCACTTCAACTGAAAATAGTTTTATAAAAATTTAATCAGTATTTTATAAATCACATTTTATAAAACGAGATGCACGTGTGTATGATCAAGGTTTTTTACGTCACAAAGTTATATCCATTACGCAATAATGTGAACGAAAATTGTTGTACTATAGTGTATCTTGTACCTTAAGATTAAGATGTGATTATATGTGTCCTTTCCATTAACGTTTTTTTTTACAAAGAAATCATATTTGTGAAACAAGGATAAATAAGTTACAATTAATAATGAAAATAACCAAACTAGGTTTTAGACTTTTTTCCTTCTATATACCTCTTCCTTACAGAATTCTTATAGTAGATTTTTACTTCCTTGTACGAAGAAAAAGTAAGTATTGTGATCGCGAAAAATTTCGATTTTCATATTTCAACTGAAATATCTATTTTGATCATCCCTGAATCCATTTTGACTATTTTCGGCGTGACGTTTGTACGTACGTTTATACGTATGTATCTCGAATAACTCAAAAACGATCACCCTAGGATGTTGAAATTTTGGATTTAGGACATCTACATGGGCATCTCCCCTTTTGATTGTAATCTAATGGATCAAAAGTGTCCAAAAAAGGCCATATTGTACTTGTATAATAAAGAGACTGAAATGATATTACGTAGAACGTTAAGAAAAGCTTAACTTTTCAATGTCTAATCTCAACGAAAAAGAATTTCTAGAAAATTTTGTCTTATCCCTTCAAGAAAATCCCTATCCTCAAATAAATTCTATGATTCAGCGATTATCTAATTCACCTCTTTTGTAACCGTTAAGGAATTATTTTCTAAACATTCCTTCTTAGGAACGATCGACCTGAGACTGTACAAGACTACACTTCATTTGCATTCATACATATCCTCTGAAGTAATACTTTACGGTGATTCCGAAAGGTAAATAGAAAAAGAAAAAGAGAAACATTCCTTCATAGATGATTCTAGATAAGAAAATGGTTTTGATTTGCTCATTTTTGCATTTTTGGGACGTAGTGAGTTTGAAGTGTGCCACTTCTTACTATGGCGTTTTGTTTGTGGGTCGTACTCAAATATCCAAGTTTCATCACCAGTAATAACATTTTTTTTTGAAAATAAGGATCAGTTTTAATTTGTCCTAGAAGATCAGGGCACACTTCTACCCTGTTGTTTTTCTGTCAACAGTGAGGTTTTTGAAACCAATTTTGCACAAATATTTCATGTCCAATTCGTTTGTCAAAATTTGATGGACTGTGGTATGGTTCAAATTCAATCTTTCTGCAAACATTCTAACAGTTAATCACCGGTTGTACCGTATAAAGTCTCTGATTCTCTCAACATTGTCGTCACTTTTTGATGTTAACGGTCTTCCAGAGCGTGGATCGTCCACAACTGATTCCCGGCAATCTGAAAATGTTTTAAACGACCTAAAAACTTGGGCTCATGACAGAGCGTCATCTCCGTAAGCCCCTTTTCAATTTGAAAAAGTTTCAGTAGCATTCTCACAAAGTTTAACACAAAACATGATTGCACCACGTTGCTCATAATTAGTATCACACATTTTTGTAACGCACAACAAAAATTCGTTTCAAAAAAAGTTTGTTTACGTTTCACGTGGCAACAATAGACTAAAAATATTAATACCTAATATAAATCAGCTGTTCATATAACCATATGTTTACTAGTAACTTTACAGTGCTGTCACTTTAGCTGCACTTTAGCAAAAAAAAATAATAGTTTCATTACTTTATTTACAGACCTCGTAATACATAGAACCATCTGACATAAAAACGGAAAGTAAACAATTGTTTAAACATAAATTCTGTTCACGTTTGTTAGGATTTAATCCTAAATGTATGAGGTAGTTAAACTTAATCCTGCGAAAAACACGAAACAGCTGATGAAGATTTCTAAGCTTTTGTATGAGATCAATCCACGACTTATAGAGAGTAAGAATTTTTATTCATAAAACAAGAGTTAAAATGATATTTTGGGATCGATTGTGTCATTTAAAAATGTGAATAGTACAATTGTAGATTATTAAATAAGTGTTTATGTATTTAAGAGAACAATAATTATCATTTGTTTAGAGAATTATTACTGATCTACACTTTAATACACAGGAAGTTCATTGTACGTAAATATAGGCTGGAGTCGTATATAACAAATAAAGATATTGCATACAAATCACAATTTCAAAATATAACATAATTAAACAAAACCTTGAACTAATTAACGAAATTTCATTATGATCAGTCGACAGATGAAACAATATAAATTAAAATTCAGCCTACACAAACTAAGTAAATTAAAATGAAAACCCCTAGTTAAATTTCCTGTTGGAATTAAATACAATTTTATTGTAAATTAAAAATAGATGTTAATAATTAATATTTATCAAATACGTTAATGAAAAATGATTTCATGCGCTAACTAAGCTAATTTTTGCACTCGAATTGTTTCGTCTGAAACGTACAAATTAAAATAATATAAACAATATATACAAAAGTCTCGACCTTTATAATTATCGTACATCTTAAGGTAATGTTTTAAAGGAAAGTACATTGTAAAAAAAATAATTTACTTTTACGGTTTAATCCAAAACAAGCAATTATTGCATCATTACGTAATTACATTTAAGTCTTCAATTTATTCTCTCTGTTTTCCTTGTTCGATTAATTTTTTTTCTTCAATTTTAACTTTTATTTTTATTCATACTATAATTGACAAACAAGTAAGTACACACCTCAAAATTACATCTCTTACAAATATGCTAATAGTTTAATATGTTTATAATTTCCTTCACGTTCAATGACATTTAACTTTTTTTCTTTAACTAGAAATCAGTAGTAGTAATAAACAAATCAAAAAACAAAATAAGGCCATATTCCTTGACCGGTTAATAAAGAGGAAAGATTGTTCAAATCCTTAAATTAATATACGTCGTTGCTACGACGTTTTCGTAATTAATTTTATATGCACATAGTAACTATTTCATATAAATAATGCACGACAAAATAAAAATTATAACCGTAACGGTTGTAAAGGAACAGATATAAGAAACTTTTAAATCTCACGGCTTCCCATAAAAATGGCATAATACCATCTTCAGTAATAAAGATTTCGCATCAAAACTTTCAAATAGGAAAATTAGAAGAAAAGTAATTTCCCGGTGCCTTTTTCCGCGAGCCGAATTTACATATTCGAATTAACAAACTAGCTAAAGTGCAAGTGACAATGATCCCTATAAATGACAACTTCACCAGATTGGGTGTACAAGATTAATATCATTATTCTAAGAGAAAATAACTCTTACTAATTTCTTTTCCACATTAGTTAGCTGTAATGTACACAAGGTATACATCATACTTATAAAAAAGATAGGGATAAATAAGTAAAACAACAAATTAATATGTCACGTAGGCCATTAATTTTACTATTCAGTAACGGTAAAAGAACTGAAAAAGGAAAAGTTTTTTCTATAGGTAAAGAATTTTTGCAAACCATGAAATATATAAAAATCTATTGACCAGAGTATAACAAAAAACCACTAACTTTGGCTAATATGACTTAATGATTTCCAGAGAAAATCATCACTGTATGAGATTAGAGCCAAATAAAAAAATGTTTACTTTTAAATAGAAAGGTTTCACATTGTAAAACATATTTATTATTTAAAAAATAATAATTTTATGATAATTATTAACTTTCTAACTTTTCATTTATTAAAATCCAACTCAATTGACTGTTTTTAAAATAACTACTGTATTCATTCATGAACTACGGATATGTATACAATCCATATCAATTTATTAATTGAAATTATTGTTGAAATTATTATAATAAAGTAAAAAAGTACTTAAATTATTGTTGAAATCATTATAATAAAATAACCAAAAATACTTACAACAAAAATTCGCTCTCGATTAAAACTAATATTAGACATTACAATACTGTGGTTAAACCAGTAATTACTTACGCGAGCGAGACTTTATTTAGATTAAATCAGAAAAATAGGATTGAACTTTGCTTAAAGTTGAACGCAGGATTCTTAGAACCTGCATAAACAAAATATAAACATGAAAATCAGTACAGATTATTGCGTAATAAATTTCCGTACGAAAACTTGGAATCCTTAATTGATACTATGAAAAAGAAGCGAATTTCTTTCTGTGCACACTTGTTAAGATTACCGCAGTATAGGATTACGAAGAGAATTATCGCTCAATTTTGGTTTTTAAAAAATCCGCCATTATGGATCAAAGAAATTAAAGAAGACATGCAAGAATTAAATTTGACTTACGAAGATTTACTTAATAAATCCGAAAAATAAAAATTTGTTATTAAAGATCCGAATACCAACTTTAAAGTAAAAACTTTTAATTATACAAAAAGGGTTTATTCAGAAGAGGATCGTAAAGCAAGATCATTAATAATGACTAAATATTGGGAAAAAGTAAAAGCTAAGAACTTAAAGGCCAAAAGATCGGCAAAAAAGACTTGAATTATTCTGAATAAAGTGGTCCTTTGCGGGCTTAAAAGTAAAAAAAAAAAAAAAAAAAGTAAAAAAGTGATTGGATTTAAAAATCTATCAATGGAACAAAATTATATACTTTTAACAAATTTATTTGAATGAATTTATTTATCAGAGTTTACCTTAAAAAGGTGCATGAATTTTAACTTAATTTACATGAACTTTTAGTAATGTCCATTGAAATTATGTGTATGTATATATATATATATATATATAATTTTTTCTAAATAATATTTCTAAAAACAAAAATTTGGATAGACTGATAAACTAATTACCTGTGTCGGCTCGTGGATAGGCACTGTGGAACTGCAGCATCCCCTATTTCGACTTGATATTATCGATAACATTTAATATAATGAGTCTTTTTGTCTCTAATTCTTTCTTTATAATTGTACAACATATAATCCTTAAGCTTAATGTAAGTAGCCATCCCCCAGTTCATGAAATAGATTCAAAAATCTTTGTATGAAACTGTGCACTTCACAGTTCCAGCGGCGTGGGGTTTGCCTGTTGTGCCCATGCACACATAGGAGGAAGCTGCACGTGAGGCTGCGAGGGAGAGAGAGTACTGTCGCTCCCGCAGTGCCGATCCTGGCGTGCTGGTAGAAGGTAGTTTTATTTTTTCTCCGCGTGTGTATGGAACGTTTCTTATTCGTTCCCTTTTCTGGGTTAGTCGATGGAAGGAATAAGAAAGCGGTTTAGTTGTTTTTTCAGTAGTGATCAGAAGATGATGGAAAGCAAGGGTTCTTTGATTGCCAAATTTGTCTAAAAACACGCTGGAAGGGCGAAAGAGAAGGTAATTAGTAAAAACTGATTATGTATATGTAAATTGAAATTTAAATTAAGCACATTGGACTATAGTGTTTTTAAGCGGACATTTTGTTAAGCTAATATCTAATACTAAAAAAAAATCTGTATTGACATTTTAGTATTTATTTGGTTAAACCGAATACGGTACCATATTCTTGAGTATGATAAAGTGTAGAATTAGATTATTATCCTACTTCCAGCTGTTCTATTTGATTCATTTTTTCGTTTCTTTTATTTTACAGAAAAACTTTATCCATGGCCTGATGAAAAAAAATTTCTGGAGCAGCACCTCCACTAATTTTAGCTCCACTGCTAATTACATGTTATAGTATTTACGTGAAACTAATTCACTGTAAATTATAATTCCCAGTTGTAATGAAGTTTTCAGAATTGTATGTTCAAAGATTTCTTTATTCGTGTTCTGAAAACTGTTTTAATTTTCCCACAAAATATTTTATCTTAAAAAGGTGCGATAAATAATATATTTTCTCATTCTCATTCGTAATTAAATTTATTTTCTCTTTAAAAATAAAATATCTCGAATCGTAGAAACCAATCGATGACGATAGACGATGGTATTAATGTATTGAAGAAATACACCGTTAATTACATTTTTACTCCAATTGCGTTTTGGAATTATATTGAAACTATCTATAATCCAACAGTCTTAGGTTAAACGCGCCAAAGCCTGCATGTATGTGTAGAAAAAATTTCTCAAACGAATGGCTCTAATATATTAGATTTAAAAATGTATCAATATCAATAAAATTTCAAAAATAAATAAAATTGGCTAATTTACTAAGTTTACTGTGCAATAGAAAAAAATGATGTGGGCATCATATGGCTTCCTTGTACGTCTATTAAATTACATATACACATTTTTTTTTAAAATGAAAAGTACATAAAATTTTATTTCATTAATAATTTCTGATATTTTTACTTGCTTTACTTTTAACTCGCAATGTTTTTCAATTTTTTTTCTCATGTTTGTCCTCAAATCTTGCATCCTTAAATTAACATACTTCCTGACATTGCTGATTGATGAAATTTTGCACAGTTACTAAAGTTGGGTGACAATACAATGTTCCACCATTACTTTTGCAAACATCTCCGGGTATGGGGGTAAATTAAGGGTGGAGATTAATGGTGCGGGTATAAAAAATTGCAAAATCTTCTAAACGGCTTCACGGGGTTTTTGGCTTCACGCAGATGACAAATCCGATAGCCATTTGACATGAAATAATGACAAAAACTTAGTATGGGAGTTTTTGTGGTTTCGAATTTGACACTTCGTCATCACTCATATATATATTTGTATATTTTTTTATACATATTTGTATATACATATATATATATATATATACTTATACAGATGTATATATACATATACATCTGTATATATATATATATACAGATGTTTTTTTGACGGCCAGTATGTTGAGACACAGCTTCTGTCGATTCACTCGGCTTCGGAGAAGCTTCACACAGCTCCTGATAATGATGCATTATCAGAATGGATCGAATGAGAAATCTCTTACAAAAACTCATAAAAACGTTTGTCGAAAATTGTGATCGTTAATTAAGAAAATGAAATTAAAACTTCACTATGCAAAAACTTCACTATTTCTTTACTTTGTACAGTTAATATTTGATTGAAAATTTGTTTGATATTTTAAAAATATATTCGAAATTTCAATATATGATTTTATCTTTTGAAATCCAAATTAACCTACTAATTAAACTCATGCAATGTATGATAGTAATTTGATTAAAGTATGATTAAAAGGTATAAAGCAAGTTTATAAAAATTTTGAAAACTTTTTTATTATATTTTGTTTTTAGCGCAACCATAGCTAAAACCCCGTTTCATAGAGGTAAGTCGTGGTGAAAGGGATTAATATTTTCAATGATTCTGTGACTAAATTTCCATATTCACTTCGACGAGCAAGCCAAAACTTATCTAAATCTTCAGATATGAATTGTAGTTTTAACGTTTTATCGGCAGACATTTCGATGCGTTGGTCGTGAATCTCAACAGATAACTTAACAGTTGCAACAACGTTTTCTCTAAATGGATTCAGTACCCATCTCTTCGACAAATTATTTTAATCTTCCAGGAAATACACCACCAACTGAATTTTTAGCTCGCACAAATGTATCTTCGTGCTATCCAAACTGTGGTAAATAATAGAATATTCTTCATCCAAATTTTTCTCAATATAATCGGAAGTGAGTGGAAACATCAAAATTTTTGCTTTGAAGGCAAATTAAAGCATAAATTTGTCTCTCATTAATGAAATGTTTTATCACGTCCTTTTAAATTCACGTCGTTTAAATGCAAAAATACATCGATAAGTAAGCCAACAGCAACATATACACATTATTCTGTAAAAACATTGAGAATGGCGTTTCTTTATCCTAGAAAAGTATTTATCTCACAATTCCAATAACTAGGTTAACACTTTCCCCCCGTGATAACCATCTGACTTCTGTGTGGAAATGAAGTGTTTTTTTGTCGCCAATTTCATCGCAAACGGCCTATTCTGTAATGGTCGACTTTTAATAAAATTAACCATTTTTACAGTTTTATAAAGAATCTGTTTGAGATTTTCCGGCATATTTTACATGGCAAGAGATGTCTGCAAAGGAAGCAGTGCGTCCATTCTGCTTTTAGTAAAAGATCTTTTAATTTTTTTCAGAATTCCACTATTCTTTCCCTGTTATCGCCTTGGCACACCAACACTACATACTGTAATAAATTTTCTCCAATCTGTGTTATAGTTATTTGTAGCTTCACAAAAAAACATCAAAAAGACATTGTCCTGTTGCATGACCAGGTATTGATTTGCAAAACAACATATTTTTTTTCATTGATCTGTTCGTATCGCATTCATATTTCTCATAAAACATAAAATCTGAGAAATTTTTGCCACATCTGTTGATTTATCAAACTGAATACTAAAAAATTCATTTGAACTCACTTGCTCAATTATCTGATCGCGAACATCGGCAGCCATGTCATTGATTCGTCTTGATACTGCGTCGTTAGAAAGCAGAATTTTTCAATATTTTTGTTTCTTCTACGCCTATTAAAACACTGACTAAATCAATTGCAACAGGCCATTATGTGGTTTTCCGCGATTGTATAAGTTGGACATCTTAGCCACTCTTAATGTTATGAAATAAGATGCTTCAAGTGTACTTTTATTTGATTTACAGATAGGAGCTTGTTATTTCTCAAAGTATGTAATTTTCTTTCACAAAATTACAAGGGTTTAACTTTTCGTTGACCTGGATGTTTAGTTTCCAAGTGTTAAATTAATTTTGATGGCTCATGCTTTCATCGGAAAGGACTTGAAAACAAAAAAACGCATTGTGGCTTTCCATCCAAAGAGGTTAAACCATAATTTAAATAACTGTCATTGTACAATGTTTACTAATCGATTCCCTGATGTAGATGACTTACTTCGTTCTATCACAAATTTAACCGTTTTGCAAAAGAATCTAATTTAAAAATGTTTCCTGTTCATCTTCAATTATATTTAATATACTATGTTAATATTCCTGTAGTAGATTATTTTTTTGTATGAGTATAATGGAAGTCTCCAGATATCCCATGCAACTTTCTGGATTCTGGGCCCATAGGCAGCTGCGCTCCTTGTTCATGAATGTGAGCGAAGTGTAGTCTTGTGCAGACTCAGGCCAATCATATCTCAGACATATGATTAATTGAAACCCAACTTCCAAAGAACACCGGTATCCAGGATCTAGTATTCAAACCCAAATAAAAGCAACAATCTTTATTAGGATTTCTTATGATATTACAACAAGTTGTGGATTAAACCCATTCTATACTACATTTTATTTGCTGTTATTAGATTAACTCTTAATTAAATAAATCATTTACATTACCCTTTTTTTTTCCAAGGCTTAAGAGGAAGGAAATTCTATAACCAGATGCTTTTCCTGTCATTATCCAATATTGTATTGGCTATAAGACAGTATCATATATCAGACATTATCAGTATATACGACAGTATCATAGATTCGGTAATTCCGGTAGAACACGTTACAAATGAAAGGTTTATTGTCCATTTGTTATTAATTGCTGATGTTATTTGCAAGTTCATATGAAAATTATCTGTGTTATCATACAATACAGTTTGATAATTAAAAAAAGAAAAAAATCCATTCTAACCATAATAATATTTTCCAAACATTCTTACATCCAACTTAATAATTCAGTATAAATCAATATTAGTAAGGTTTGGAGTAAGAATAGAGATGGATGAAGTAAATGGATAATTTTTTAACCTCTGAATGTTACACAGGAAGTTATATGATCTGATAATATGATGATGTGTTCCACCACTTCATAATGGTGGAACACCATGAAATAAGTAAATTTCATTACTTATTTTATAAGTAATGAAATTATCTTATTTTTTTGGAAAAATCATATTCTTACACAAAAAAGAATTAAATAAATTTTGTTAATAATTTTTTGACAAAACGTTGACTATTCATATTATGTACAAATATTTTCTTATAAGTAAATATCTATAATATTTTTGCTAGTTTTATGATCATAGTGTTGACAACTACAACTTATCTGAGTGGTCTAAAAAAACTACAGATAAAGTAAAATAACAAAAACAAAAAAGTTAAAGAAAAAGAGGCAAAGAAATTTTTTGATATTGGGAAAATATTTCTTTTTTTTTTACTTTAAAAATTGGTTGAATTCAAATACGTGTGTTTTTTATTAACTAGGTAACAAATGGGATTGAAGAATAGTTTCTTCGTAATGAATGGAAAAATTATTTTTCAAAATATTATTCCTTATAAGAAAACAAAACACATCACGTGGTGCACCACATCTTTCCTTCCAGACCTTGATTCCCAGGAAATAGTAGTCCATTCCCATAAAGAATAGTGATTTTTCTATTACACTAAATTTTTAACTAATTTTTGGGGATATTTTGATTATTATCTTTATATATTAAAGGGAAATCTCAGACAGATCATTCATAACTAATTGTTCTACTCCTGAAAACTGTGAAAGATGAACTTTGTACAGTTATTAGTAAGGATTTCCTTAGGAAGAAAGAAAGGACTTTTCTTTATGAACCGTAGAAAATAATCATTTTTATTCCCAACCCATAAGGAATGAAAATCTTGAAATTTGATCAGTAATAGGAAAATTTCACTAAGGAGTAGCTACAATTGAAATCTTGCAAAGTAGTTCCTTTGGGAAAGAAAGCAAAAATTATTTTGATAAATCTTTATTAAGAGGTTAAATTAATGAGTTAGAAAAAAACAGCCAACTAAGAAAGAGCTGATGATTATAAACTAGATTAGTATGTTCGGTATAAGTAGTAACCTTTCATTATAAGAGCATTTTAACTAATCCTAAAAGAGATGAAAAAACAGTCAAATTAGTTTATTCAAAACCAATGTATCTTGTTCTACTAAAGAAACTACAATGAAATTTTCTAAATAATAAAAATAAATAAATAAAATTTTTCACTTTTGAAATACTAGAATATTTACTCTTAGTTTAATATTTTCTTTAAAACCATCTACAACAAGGTTAAATTTGCACTCAGCGGATCAACTTTACAAACTTTAATTCCTGTATATTTTCTTAATCCGTTAGGAGTTGAAATTTGATTTGAGTTTATATTCTGAATATGCTGAAGACATTTAAATCAACAATAATGTACTGGTGAGGTGCTGAACCTCCATATTATAATATAAATGGGGAAGTCCCTGGTTGTTCATTCATCAACTACCTCTCCTACTAATTGGTTGTAATTCTCCTACTTTCCCACTAGCTAAAAGGTTTAATATTTAGAACAATTATATTAGAGCAAAATTTATTTTAATAATCTTAAGAGGTTAAAAAAAATTACCGTAACTTAAAAATTTAGTTTTAATTTTGTTATAATCTGTACATTAACAAGTAATTAGGTAATTATGCAAAAAATATGTTACTCAAGTAAACGATTTAGTATACTCTAACTACTTTTTCTCTTTTACTAATTAAGAAATGTCAATTAGAAATTGACAAACAGTCAATCAAATTTTTCTTCTGTTATCAAATAAAACAGAAATAAATTTTTTTATACATAGTCCAGAAATTAATCTTTATTTTAATATATAATATGCACATACAACCAACATAGATTCATATATTATGGTCTTGAATTGCTAAAATACAGGCAGTCGTGCATAATGGCCTTTAAACATGAATAAAGATGTAATTTTAACAGCTATACTTTTTTTCAGTATATGCTGCTTAATTAGATATTTAAAATGCAGCTTACTTTTGTAAATTAGTAAATTACTTTTGCAAAACAATATTTATTTCAAATACTTTTTAAAATGAAAGAAAAGATTTTTGTTTACTCACACTTTTATTTCACGTGAGATAAAATTTACAACCAAAATGTTTGATTCATCATAAATTTTTTAAAAAGTTGTCAGAACAAAAAATGTTTTTTAGCCATTTTCAAGAATATGCATACTATATAAATCTTTATATAAAAAATGTTTTACTACAGTTTTTACTAGTTAATTTTGCTAGTATTTACTTTTTTACAGTAAATACTAACATTAAATAAATGGAAGCACTACTTTTCAACTATCTGCTACAATTAAATTAAATCTAGCTCTCTATGTTATTTTTTTCTGAAATATTATCACTATAAATACAAACAACAAAGATGTGCTTAAAAGGGGGCATATACATACTTAACTCAAATTTCATTTAACAAATGAAAAGATAAAAAACTAAAAACATCTAAAGCATGACCTAGATTACAATGTAATGGATGATAGATTAATGGAAAATGTAGATTAAAAATGTAATTAAGCAAATATTATGATGAAACATGAGTATAATGAAACAAAAAAGATAACAAATTTTATTAGATGATAAAGCTTCTTATGATATACAGTATGTTATAAACATACAAGACCACAATATCTAATTTACATTAATTTTTTTACTGTCACGGCTAATGTCAGACACTTTGCTTTTAATATTATGCAACATCACTGATTTAAATTTTTAAAAAAATAAAGAAAAACTCTTAAAACAAGATAAATTAACAATTATAAAACTTTAATTTTGTATTTGAGAAATTAAATACTATATTTGTGAAAAATTAACCTAAATTTCCTAATAAGCTTTATAAAGTCAGTTTTAAAGACTTTTAAATAATTAGCGTATAAGATACCAAATAATAAAATATAACTTGTACAAAGATCATATATGTGGAGAAATAGGTAATTTATTGGTTTTTTTTTTTTTTTTTTTTACCACAATAAATAATCATTTGTAAATAATCAAGCATTGTTGCTTGATTATTTACAAATAAGCTATAAAATAAATAATATAAATATATTTTTTAAATGTTTAATTCCATTATGAAATAAACAGATCAATGCAATCTTTTTTAAAATCATTCATATCCTAAAAATTATTTTTCTGAGCTGATAGGAAACGTAAACATATTAATTAAGCCAGTTTTAGTATATAAAAAAAAAATTGAACATAGATATTGCTCCTATTCTATAAATTAAATATACATTTTCATTCAATATCCTTCCAATAAAAACAAGTTATGAAATTAAAAGGAAAACAAAAAATTAATTTTAATAAAAATAAAAAATAAAAAATAAAAATAAAAAATAAAAAACTGACCCACAAAACAGAAATTCAAATTAAGAAATAAATGAAGTACAAATATTAAAACATTTCAAAAAATTGTTATATTTTGAAATAGACATACACAATCTATTTAGAAAATTTACATCTTTTACCCTTACATGTTGTCAGATTTTTTACATACAGATTAACTGTCACATACCAGTCACACATTAACATATTTTTTGTGTCAAAAATTGACATTTTTTAAATACTAAGGATTTGTGACTGAGCAACATGTAGTGCCATTTGTACCTCTGATACTTTACATGTACCAGAGTCCACAAGAAAGTTGGTGAAGACAAATATTGAAGGCAGAAAAACTGGGACAAATTTAAAAGATGTTAATATGAAAAAGAAAATAAAACAGTTTTAAAAAACTTAATTTTTCTGCATCTCTATTATTTTGCAACATGTATATAAATAACTGCTCAAATGATTTTCATTAATTCTGAAGAGAGATTTATTTAGTAGCTACTCTGTATTTTTAGTATCTTCACACATTTACTTTAATATTATTTGTTTATATTTTTAATTATTAAAATAGATTTTAACCATATATATTTTATTTTTTTTATTTTATGAATTCTTTGCCATAGTGTAACCCCTAGACCTGTCAGGGTAAATCGTGGGATAGTTGTTTTTTTATCCATAGAGTACCATACCTATACTTTCCTGTATGATCTATAAAATGTATTTTTATCTGAATCAGATATATTGATTTAGTGATTTACAATATAGTTAATCAACCAACATAACAAAAATAAAATTTAAAGTCTGGTATTAAAACTAAATAATACTATAATAAATATTCAATGTTAAGATGAAGGCTCATTTTCTAATTATCAAAACTCATTTCTTAATCTCATAATTCATTCTCTTTCTCTTTCTTTTTTTGCAAATTTTGCTGTTGTATGGTTTAACCTAATCTATTGTATAGAAATAACTTTTTATTTTCAACGTTAATTTATGATAAAGTAATATGAAATTCTGGCAAAGCAACTGTTTAAATCTATGTAGATATATAAATAGAAATAAGTGAATATAACTCTACAACTTGAACATTTTGAATGTCTTGAAATTTAGCATCCTGGAAAATTTAACGATATAAGTAAGGAAACGTTTCAACCGTAGTAGCCATGCTTTAAAACATGTTCTTGTAGAACTTTGATGTTGAAAAAACTGAGGACAGGTACCATGAATGCTATACAAATTTATTAATGGTTAAGGACCATAAAAATCAATGGATAGAAACGCAACTGAAAGAAAATCAATGGATAGAAATCAATTTAAAAAAAATCTGATGTGGGCACCACATGACTTCCTTGTACATCTATTAATATAAACATTTTTTTTTAAATGATAAGTACATAAAATTTTATTTCATTAGTAACTTCTGATATTTATTTGTTATTATTGAATTATTATTTATCGTAAAATGTTTTGTTACAGTCAGAGGTTGATATTATTAATAAATCAATATATTTAAATTCAAAAAAAAAATTCAAAAAGTAAAGGAGATGAAGACTGATTTGAACCGATGGAAGGCACATATTTGGATCTTAGAAGGGTGTCTCTTCTAAGATCCAAATATTTCATTAACTAAAGTTTTATTTGGCTATAACTCTGGAACCAATGAAAATAAGTGCCACTTATGTATGTTCATTGAGAGCTTATTACTGAAGTTAAGAAAAAGTCCAAAATACAATTTTTTTGGATTTTGAGCTTTTTTGGACCTTTCAGTTCAGTTGATTGCAATCAAAAAGGGAGGTACACGAATAGATGTTACAACACTCTTAAATCCAAAATTTCAACATCTTACAGCTATTGTTTTTGAGTTATGCAATATACATACATGTTTGTACATGCATACATATGTACAGACGTCATGCTGAAACTAGTCAAAATGGATTCAAGGATGGTCAAAATGGGTATTTCCATTGAAATCTGAAAGTCAAAATTTTTCGCGATCACAATACTTCCTTTACTTCATGCAAGGAAACAAAAGCAATGATAAATGTAATTATATGAGTAGGCCGCAGCAACAAAAAAGAAGATGAAAAGACTGTACTGTAATTTATGAAATGTAACTATGTTCTATATACGGTAGGTATAAAGAATTGGTAACATCTCAACCTTTCATCCAGAAGTCCCGGTTCAAATCCCGATCAGGCATGGCATATTCATACTCAACAAAATATTGCTGTTTCATCTCATGCCCTGAAGCAGTACCTAATGGTGGTCCCAGGGGCTAAAAAAAATATAAAGAATGTATACACACCACTATATTCAGGAAATTACTGAATGGTTGGTTAATAAATTATTTATAAAAACTGTTAAACGTTTTAAAGTAACAGAGAATAAATTTCTAAGTCATGTTTTATTAAAAGCATGTATGAGTACAAATTCTTTGAGTATTTCCTCATATCTTCTGATGTCTTAGTCTGATTTTTTAAACAAAATAATAGATTCAATATCCTTACAGTTACCTTAACAAACTATATGACTGAAGTTTGAACTAATCCTTAAATAGAAATCCAAAGAAACTCCAGAATGTATACACACATCCATACACACAAAAGTTCAGTGTTTTTGAAATCAGGGATTTCAAAACAGTAAGAAATTAAAAAATCTGGATGTATAACCTTTTCCATAATTTATCTGCTGTTAGCAGAAATGGAAGCTCAAAACAGTTTGAAGTACATTTTGATTTAATTTATTTACCAAATAGTATAAATTCCTTCTTACATTGTTATCCTTCACGTGTGAGGGAAGGTAATTCTCAAAATAGTACTTTACTAGTACTTTAATATTTTGTTCTGGAGGCAGAATCAAGTTCCAATCATTAATTTTTCATTATTTTCATTTAAGTAGGACAAAATAATGTAGGACCTGAAGAATTAGTGAGAAAATCACTTCAGTTTGAGATAATGGACAAAATATGAATATGCATATATTATTATGCATTAATGCATTATTATGCATTATGATTCTGTATCCTTGACATAGAATCTATTTTTTTCCTTATTTCTAAGTTATTGCTTTCAAGGCTAATCACTAGAGTATTTCAGAAAAAGTTTGACCCAACTTCATCATTTGTACTGAGTCTAACATGTTCCACTGGTGCACTACAACAACCAGAGTGACAGTTACACGAGTGACACTATCAGTCGTAATGTGGACTGCTGATAAAGAGCTACTTGGAGATATCCTATTATACTTTTGATTAAAAATTACAAAACTATCCCAGATGAAAAATAAAGATGCACATTACAACTTATGTAGCAAAAGTAAACTGTATGAAAAAAGTTAGAAATCAACAAATTTACATAAAGATGTCTGCTTATATACACAACATTAGGAGAAAACCTGCGTTGTGATAACAGAAGTTGATGATCCAAACACCTAATTTAAAACCAAAAAAAGGTAGTATATTTCATTCACTGTGTGATAGCATGCCATAATGATCAAACGACTACATTTTGAAAATAGAGCAACTCTCTAAAGTTTATGAGCATCCATCATGCTGCAAAAAAACTTAAATCTGCCAAAACCTAATAACTGTTCCAAATTGTAGGTAACCACAGTGAATAAAATATTTTAGAAGAATTATTGAAAATTAAAGACTCATTAATATTTGGAGAATATGGGAAATAGTTTTTCCTTGATTCTGCTTTTAATCAATAATATCTTGTTAATTTGTTTTTTCTTAATTTCTTTAGTGTTTATCAGTATAAACCGAATACCCATTCGGGTTGAAATACAGGATTTCATGTCAGAGAAGATATATCCAGTGCATTATCACTGAACAAACTGTAATCATTGCTACAGTGACACCACTGACATCACTGTCTTCAAGATCCCATAATTTTTGGTCCCATTCATTAAAATTAATCCTGCCATTGTCATAAACATATTCAAGACAAACTTATTTGGTTCTCCTCATTTTGGTCTTATAAAACAAATTAAAAAAAACCTTATGCTAATCAGCATTATAAAAAGATCAAGAGCAAAATTAATAACCACCAAATAATTATGAATTTCACTGAGACACTATATTTAAAGAATAAAGAAAAAAAAGTTTAGCATACTTAGAAAGTGCTGATAGGAGAGAAATAAATTATGTGGAGAATTAAAGAAAAGTCAAGAATACTTGTTGAAGAAGATAATAAATGATCAGGTGAAAATTTTGAATAAGCAGCATTTGCCAAGCACAGAGCAAAAGTTACATAGAAGATCTGGAAAAAGATTCAGAAAAGAAGATAAAAGGTTTGGATTAAATGTATTAATTAAAAAAAAAACAAAAGATAAAATAGAAAATTTAGATGAAAAGTACTTAAATAAAAAAAGAGAACAAATGATAAACTGGAAAATTGGATGAAATCACTTGTTGAAAAAGAGAGCTAAAGATAAAAAGGAAAATTTTTACATTTTTTATAAAAAGAAGAAAAGATTTAGTAAACTCCATAAAAAAAAGAAAAAAAAAATATTTGTGGAAAAAATTGCCAGAAAATTAAATTTAATTTATGGATAAATAAAAAGATTTTGCAAAAAACACAAATTACCTGGATTTTTGGGGTTTGATGAACAAAGCAAGTAGGAAAACAGAACCCTCCCAGCATTAGTTAAAAAAATCAATAGCCTTTGCAAACCAAGGTACTATACTAGAAAGTATATAAGTAATATAATCTTTTTAATTAAAGAAATTTTTAATCATTATTGTTAATAAAATGACATTTAAAATTTTTCAAACATAATAGTACCTAATCTTTTTTTCCTTTTATCAATTTTTTCACATTCATCTAAGCTTAGGCAACCTATAGGTAGATTCCTTTATTACAAAGACTTTCATTCATATTAGTTACTATTTATTTATTCACATACTAAATTAATAAGAACATTGGACCTCGTACAAATCAGTTTTATCAAACTTCACAGATAGTTTCCAAAGCAAGGGAAGTTACTGAATATGAGTATCTCTAGCAGTAATCACTCTTTCTAAATGAATAAAAGTAATGTTTATCACAACATGACTTTTGTAGCTACAGAATGAGATCATTCTCCCTATTTCTTTACAGCCACTGACAGTTTCCTTTAGTATTCAAATAATTTATTATTACAGTTAACTACTGATTTAATATTTGTAATGATTGTATCAACAGCTTTCCTAATATAGGGTTTGGTAATGAATTCTAAATATGTGATGATAATAATAAAGTTAAAATATTGAATGTAGAAATTACGTTGTACGTATTTGATCATGGTTTTTATAGAAAAAATTAAACTGGTTTTCAAACATACAATTATAATTTAAATTTATTAGTGTTCAAGAATGCTATTACATTTAAATTATAGTTTTATAAATTTATATATGCAAGTCAATGTGCAATAATTTTTAATGAAATCTTTCCTCATAATTCTATGATAACATACATTTAGTATATATTTTCTATTTAATTTTATTGGTTATATTTCTATTTTACCTTAACTGCAGTTTAATTATGAAAATGATGTTAACATTCTTTAGAACATAATGGTAATAAAATAAATTATGCTAACAATCACCATAAAATATATCAATTGTTATTTCAATACAATAGAATCTTAATTTGAGTTTTATATTATAAAACAACATGTAGAATTTATTAGTTGTAATTAAGCTAAAACCCATAAATCAGTGATTTGTATAATACACATCACTCTGACTTACTTATCATTCAAGAGCGTAACTAGCAGAGGGGTAGGGAAATCCAATTAATCTGCAAAGATCATTGTTACCCATTTCTGAAAAATTTAGACTATTTTCAGTGATAAGTAATAAATAAAAGAATATAATGTTTAATTACATGTTTGTAATAGTAAATAAGTTTTTAATTATACTAAGTCAAAGCATTATAAGGGTATTGAGTTATCCCGTAACTTCATACACTTTTATAATGGCACACCCTGCAGTAAAACTCACTGCTACAAACAAGCATATTGAATATGCCGTTACACTGAATTTAGTACATTTTAGTAAATTTAGTACAAGGGATTAAATAATACATTAATTAAATAATGAGACCCGCCCATGTACTAATTCAGTATTGGTGAATTTATACAAAACGGTAATCATTTATTTTTATTTTTCACTCATCAACATAAAATTTGTTCTGGTTGCCCACTGAAAGACAGGTCCTAACTTTGGTTATCCTTCCCGTGCCATAGCAAAATATAATATATTTTTCTGAAGTAGAACGAAGAAAAAGAATGTAAGCATTCAAAGCAGTTTCAATATTTAATATAAATGTATGTTGCCAATAAAATAAGTTCACTGATAAAATGAAATAATTGATTGTATCTTTATACTATTACAACGAACCAGGGTAACAAGTTTCTTCCAGTTAAAAATAAATAAAGTAGAATCTAGAAGGAAATAAAAGGGATTCTTTCCTTAGAATAATGGATCCACTAAACAATTCGTTCTTTGTAATGCAAACAATGGCACCTCCAAAAGCACCTCCAAACACCTCGCAAAAGGCATGAACAATTAATATTATTACACTTCAACAATTAAAGGGGTGAGTTGGTCAGTAGTTCTGCAGGCCAAGAAACATAAATACTGTCAGGGACCAATGGATGAATGAACAGTTCTGCAAGGCCAAGTTCAGCATAGTCGTGATAACAGCAATATCAGTAAGCGTGTGTTAATGAGTGAAGAGTATGCCTCAAGTATTCCAATGTGGATAATGGGTAAATACAAGAAGCTGTTTGGTGAGTTATTGGTTAGCATAGTGAAAGTGACAGTTTTCTATTCATTCATAAACTGTAGGGAAACAATAAAAGTTTTACCTTTATTGTAAACAATAAAAGTATATGTGTAGAAAGTAAATTCTAGAACTTTAGATTTTTCTATTATTATCTTGTTGTTAATACAATATTAGATTCTATCAGTCATTATAATGTTTTTAGTAAATTGGAATGTATTCTGCTATTTATAAAATAACTGTCATTAAATAAATATTGCCTTTTTATTTGAATAACTAACTATTCTGTATATTATATCTACTGTCATTATTACTTATTTATTTATTATATTTTCTGTTTTACAGTAATAAATTGCATTTATAAGAAATTTTTAGTTTGTTAGTCTCTCAACATCCTGTCAAACCGTGAACACATGACACTATGAAATAATTTTCTTCTTCATATTAACTATTTTTTAACTAATATTAAAATAAATTGTTATCTTTTGGAAATTTTTCTTTACCATGACAGAAATGATTAAAACATCTTTAGATTTTAAAAAAATGTAGTGTTTTTTACTGATTGTCATTTTACTGATTCTGACCTAGTAAAGCAGTGATTACAGAAAAAACTCTTACAAGAAAAATATTAGGAAAAATAGAAAAAACAAGTATGAATTTTGTAAAAAGTAATTTGTTATAAATCACATTAATATATAAATGGATAATTTGTTATGATAACATTGCATTATTCAGATATTAAAATAAATGAAATCTTTGTAGAAATGTTCTGAAGTTCATTTAAAGGAAAGATTTTTTTTTCTTTTTTATATTCCATACCATTAAAATGCTTAATTGAAAAAAATATAATTTTTCGTTTTTAAGTTGGGTAGTAGGTGAAAGATTTTCTATATTTAATTGACTAGAATATGCAAAACAGTTTTAAACAAAAGATTATCAATCTATGGACATATAAATAAAAATGAAGATAGAATAACAACTATAAGACCAAATAAAATTAAAATAGCCAGGTTTAGATAAATATTTAATTGCCTGAAACTATGTTTGTTTTATTACATTTCACATAACAGTAAAATATACACATATAAAGGAGCTTTGATAAAAAGGCTGTAAAACCACTTTGGAGATATATCTAAAATGAAGATGTGTAAGACATAAAATTATTCAACCGTACAATTGCTGATAATAGCTTACCCAAATGACAAAAAATATCAACAAATTAAATTAAGTAATGATTGTGCCAATTAAAGTTCATTACAATAAGTTAGTACCCATTACCCAGAAATAATCTGATTGCAAAAACATGTATGATGCAAGATGATTCATTTACATAAGATATAATTATCTCTTTTATATGAAATAATTTTATATTTGAAATTAATTTATAATATTTTATTCAAGCCATAGAGTAATATTATTAAAATTATTTAACCTTGCATTTTCAGTTACATTTATGAAGCTTTTGTAGCAATTATTCATTCATCAAGTAAGTGACATTAAAACGCCTTTTTTCAATTTAAATAAAATTAAGAAAAAAATTAAGGTAGAATCTTAAATTCTACATATTTGTTTTTAATTCTATTAATTACATACACAACTCTATAAAAATAAAATTTTGTTCAGTTTAGAAGATGTACTGTAACAAAAATGCCATTAATAAAACCTGTGCATTGTGTATTAAATAACTGGCTTTTATTGATATGTAATGTTTTTAAAATTCATTCAGTAAGTAGGCTAAAAACCTGTTTCACAGATAATATTAGAAAAAAACACGTTAAACATAGAATAGCTAGGTAACATAACAATAAGGAAAATGTTTAATGGTAGTACATATTATGTACTAATATTCATCATGATTATAAATACATTAAGAAAATGCAAATGTACAGCTTTTATATATATTATTTATTATTTCAAACTATTTTGATTGTTTTAAT